>NW_027507979.1:0-105840 GCF_051348905.1 Ranitomeya variabilis | reverse complement strand
CTACACTCTACACCCTACACGCTACACTCTACACCCTACACCCTACACGCTAAACGCTACACTCTACACGCTAAACGCTACAGCTTATACCCTACACTCTACACCGTACACCCTACATGCTACACTCTACACCCTACACGCTACACCCTACACCCTACACCCTACATGCTACACCCTACACTCTACACCCTACACCCTACACGCTACACCCTATGCCCTGCACGCCACACACTACACTCTACACGCTACACCCTACACCCTACACTGTACACCCTACACCCTACACGCTACACGCTACACTCTACACGCTACACCCTACACTCTACACCCTACACCCTACACGCTATGCGCTACACTCTACACCTGCACGCTACACGCTACACCCTACACGCTACACCCTACACCCTACTCTACATGCTACACGCTACACGCTACATGCTACACCCTACACGCTTCACCCTACACCCTACACGCTACACGCTACACGCTACACTCTACACCCTACACTCTACACCCTACACGCTACACGCTACACGCTACACTCTACACGCTAAACGCTACAGCTTATACCCTACACTCTACACCGTACACCCTACACGCTACACTCTACACCCTGCACGCTACACCCTACACCCTACACCCTACATGCTACACCCTACACTCTACACCCTACACCCTACATGCTACACTCTACACCCTACACCCTACTCTACATGCTACACGCTACACGGTACATGATACACGCTACACCCTACACGCTACACGCTACACGCTACAATCTACACCCTACACGCTACACCCTACACCCTACTCCCTACACTCTACACGCTACACGCTACACCCTACACCCTACACTGTACACCCTACACCCTGCACGCTACACTCTACACTCTGCTCCCTACTCTCTACACGCTACACTCTATACCCTACACTCTACACGCTACGCGCTACACGCTACACACTACACGCTACACCCTACACGCTACACTTTACACTCTACACGCTACACTCTACACTCTACACACTACACTCTACACCCTACACCCTACACCCTACTCTACATGCTACACGCTACACGCTACATGCTACACCCTACACGCTACACCCTACACCCTACACGCTACACGCTACACGCTACACTCTACACCCTACACTCTACACCCTACACGCTACACGCTACACGCTACACTCTACACGCTAAACGCTACAGCTTATACCCTACACTCTACACCGTACACCCTACACGCTACACTCTACACCCTACACGCTACACCCTACACCCTACACCCTACATGCTACACCCTACACTCTACACCCTACACCCTACACGCTACACCCTACGCCCTGCACGCCACACACTACACTCTACACGCTACACCCTACACACTACACTCTACACGCTACACGCTACACGCTACACGCTACACTCTACACCCTACACGCTACACTCTACACCCTACACACTACACTCTATACGCTACACGGTACACGCTACACGCTACGCCCTACACCCTACACGCTACATGTTACACTCTACACCCTACACGCTACACTCTACACCCTACACGCTACACCCTACACCCTACACGCTACACACTACACGCTACACTCTACACCCTACACGCTGCACTCTATACGCTACACGGTACACGCTACACGCTACACCCTACACCCTACATGCTACACGCTACACCCTACACTGTACACCCTACACCCTACACGCTACACTCTACACGCTACATGCTACACCCTACACTCTACACCCTACACGCTATACGCTACACTCTACACACTGCACGCTACACGCTACACGCTACACCCTACACGCTACACTCTACACCCTACACGCTACACTCTACATGCTACACGCTACACGCTACATGCTACACGCTACACCCTACACGCTACACTCTACACCCTACACCCTACCCCCTACACGCTACACTCTTCACCCTACACGCTACACCCTACACTCTACACCCTACACCCTACACGCTACTCGCTACACTCTACACCCTACCCGCTACACTCTACACGCTACACGCTACACTCTACACTCTACACGCTACACGCTACACTCTACACCCTACATGCAACACGCTACACTCTACACCCTACACGCTACACTCTGCATGCTACACGCTACACCCTACACCCTACACGCTACACTCTACACGCTACACGCTACACTCTACACCATACACGCTACACCCTACACTCTACACCCTACACCCTACACGCTATACCCGACACCCTACACCCTACATGCTTCACCCTACACGCTACACTCTACACTCTACACCCTACACGCTACATGCTACACTCTACACGCTACACTCTACACCCTACACGCTACACTCTACATCCTACACCCTACACGCTATACGCTACACTCTACACCCTACACCCTACACTCTACACCCTACACGCTACACGCTACACTCTACACCCTACACCCTACACACGCTACACGCTACACCCTACACTCTACACGCTACATGCTACACTCTACACCCTACACGATACATGCTACACCCTACACGCTACAGCCTACACGCTACACGCTACACTCTACACCCTACAAGCTACACGCTACACGCTACACCCTACACCCTACACCGTACACGCTACACGCTACACTCTACACGCTACACCCTTCACTCTACACCATACACCCTACATGCTACATTCTACACCCTACACGGTACACCCTACAATCTACATGCTACATGCTACACTCTACACTCTACACCCTACACCCTACACGCTACATGCTACACTCTACACCCTACACGCTACACTCTACACCCTACACGCTACATGCTACACTCTACACCATACACCCTACACGCTACATGCTACACGCTACACTCTACACCCTACACGCAACACGCTAGGGTGTAGAGTGTAATATGTAGCGTGTAGTTTGTAGCGTTTAGCTTGTAGGGTGTAGCGTGTAGCGTGTAGGGTGTAGAGTGTAGCGTGTAGCGTGTAGCATGTAGGGTGTAGGGTGTAGAGTGTAGAGTGTAGCGTGTAGGGTGTAGAGTGTAGGGTGTAGGATGTAGAGTGTAGGGTTTAGAGTGTAATTTGTAGCGTGTAGGGTGTAGCGTGTAGCATGTAGGGTGTAGGGTGTGGAGTGTAGGGTGTAGCGTGTAGGGTGTAGAGTGTAGCGTGTAGCGTGTAGGGTGTAGAGTGTAGGGTGTAGCGTGTAGGGTGTAGAGTGTAGCGTGTAGGGTGTAGCGTGTAGCGTGCAGGGTGTAGAGTGTAGCGTATAGCGTGTAGGGTGTAGAGTGTAGGGTGTAGCGTGTAGGGTGTAGAGTGTAGGGTGTAGCGTGTAGGGTGTAGAGTGTAGCGTGTAGCGTGTAGGGTGTAGGGTGTAGGGTGTAGCGTGTAGGGTGTAGAGTGTAGCGTGTAGCGTGTAGGGTGTAGGGTGTAGCATGTAGTGTGTAGCGTGTAGCGTGTAGGGTGTAGCGTGTAGCATGTAGCGTGTAGCGTGTAGCATGTAGAGTGTAGGGTGTAGGGTGTAGCATGTAGAGTGTAGGGTGTAGGGTGTAGCGTGTAGAGTGTAGGGTATAGAGTGTAGCGTCTAGGGTGTAGAGTGTAGCGTGTAGCGTGTAGGGTGTAGAGTGTAGCGTGTAGGGTGTAGAATATAGCGTGTAGAGAGTAGGGTGTAGCATGTAGCGTGTAGGGTGTAGGGTGTAGAGTGTAGGGTGTAGCGTGTAGGGTGTAGCGTGTAGCGTGTAGGGTGTAGGGTGTAGAGTGTAGGGTGTAGCGTGTAGGGTGTAGCGTGTATCGTGTAGCGTGTAGAGTGTAGCGTCTAGCGTATAGGGTGTAGCGTGTAGCGTGTAGATTGTAGCGTGTAGGGTGTAGGGTGTAGGGTGTAGCGTGTAGCGTGTAGGGTGTAGAGTGTAGCGTGTAGTGTGTAGGGTGTAGGGTGTAGAGTGCAGAGTGTAGGGTGTAGAGTGTAGCGCGTAGAGTGTAGGGTGTAGAGTGTAGGGTGTAGAGTGTAACGTGTAGTGTGTAGGGTGTAGCGTGTAGCGTGTAGGGTGTAGCGTGTAGCGTGTAGGGTGCAGGGTGTAGAGTGTAACATGTAGCGTGTAGGGTGTAGCGTGTAGCGTGTATGGTGTAGCGTGTAGCGTGTAGTGTGTAGCGTGTAGGGTGTAGGGTGTAGAGTGTAGCGTGTAGGGTGTAGGGTGTAGAGTGCAGAGTGTAGGGTGTAGAGTGTAGCGTGTAGAGTGTAGGGTGTAGAGTGTAGGGTGTAGAGTGTAACGTGTAGTGTGTAGGGTGTAGCGTGTAGCGTGTAGGGTGTAGCGCGTAGCGTGTAGGGAGCAGGGTGTAGAGTGTAGCGTGTAGGGTGTAGAGTGTAACGTGTAGCGTGTAGGGTGTAGTGTGTAGGGTGTAGGGTGTAGAGTGTAACGTGTAGCGTGTAGGGTGTAGCGTGTAGCGTGTAGGGTGTAGGGTGTAGAGTGTAGCGTGTTGCATGTAGGGTGTAGAGTGTAGCGTGTAGAGTGTAGCGTGTAGCGTGTAGAGTGTAGCGTGTAGGGTGTAGAGTATAGTGTGTAGCGTGTAGGGTGTATGGTGTAGAGTGTAGAGTGTAGCATGTAGCGTGTAGAGTGTAGCGTGTAGGGTGTAGAGTGTAGCGTGTTGCATGTAGGGTGTACAGTGTAGCGTGTAGCGTGTAGAGTGTAGGGTGTAGAGTGTAGCGTGTAGCGTGTAGAGTGTAGGGTGTAGAGTGTAGCGTGTTGCGTGTGGAGTGTAGCGTGTAGCGTGTAGGTTGTAGAGTGTAGCGTGTAGCGTGTAGGGTGTAGGGTGTAGCGTGTAGCGTGTAGAGTGTAGAGTGTAGCGTGTAGATTGTAGCGTGTAGGGTGCAGGGTGTAGAGTGTAGCGTGTAGGGTGTAGAGTGTAACGTGTAGCGTGTAGGGTGTAGCGTGTAGCGTGTAGGGTGTAGGGTGTAGAGTGTAACGTGTAGCGTGTAGGGTGTAGCGTGTAGCGTGTAGGGTGTAGCGTGTAGCGTGTAGTGTGTAGCGTGTAGAGTGTAGGGTGTAGAGTGTAGCGTGTAGGGTGTAGCATGTAGCGTGTAGGGTGTAGGGTGTAGAGTGTAGAGTGTAGCGTTTAGGGTGAAGCATGTAGGGTGTAGGGTGTCGGGTATAGCGTGTAGGGTGTAGGGTGTAGAGTGTAGGGTGTAGCGTGTATGGTGTAGAGTGTAGCGTGTAGCGTGCAGAGTATAGCGTGTACGGTGTAGCGTGTAGCGTGCAGAGTGTAGCGTGTAGGGTATAGAGTGTAGCGTGTTGCGTGTAGGGTGTAGAGTGTAGCGTGTAGCGTGTAGAGTGTAGAGTGTAGCGTGTAGCGTGTAGAGTGTAGGGTGTAGAGTATAGCGTGTAGCGTGTAGGGTGTAGGGTGTAGAGTGTAGAGTGTAGCATGTAGCGTGTAGCGTGTAGAGTGTAGCGTGTAGCGTGTAGAGTGTAGGGTGTAGCGTGTAGCGTGTAGCGTGTAGAGTGTAGGGTGTAGAGTGTAGCGTGTAGCGTGTAGAGTGTAGAGTGTAGCGTGTAGGGTGTAGAGTGTAGCGTGTAGCGTTTAGGGTGTAGGGTGTAGAGTGTAGCGTGTAGCGTGTAGAGTGTACGGTGTAGAGTGTAGGGTGTAGCGTGTAGGGTGTAGAGTGTAGCGTGTAGCGTGTAGCGTGTAGGGTTAAGCTACACACTACACACTAAACACAAAAAGAAAAGGATATGCAAACCAATGGGATCCACGTTAAATAGTCAATTTTATTGTACAAAAATAGTAATCCACAAACAGAACCAGGCAAAACATACATTTAAAAACATTTAAAACACTAGTATGGCTGAATAGGCCATAAGTAATTTTACCCGAGGGAATGAAGGAAGCTAATACTTTACAGCATATGTGAGACAGGAGAAATAACCAGAGAGAAAAAATTGCTAGGTATGCGGGTACACCAATCTTAGTCAAATCTACATATAAGAAGCCTATTGTTTACTGCCAACTGTGACCCCCTGAGTACTATGACAGGAAACATATACTCCAGCCTAGTATCTGGAAGAAATACATCATGGATCCTATTTTGTTCAACACAGCATGCGTGCGCACAGTTGGTAAGCAAATGAAAGCAGACCCCTATAGAAAGGTAATCAGGGAAATAGGTATGCTGCAGTACTACAAAATCCTAGTTATTTGGATAAATGTATGCATACAGACGCCTTGTGGAAATACAAAGAATCAGGATCCATTGTCCTAAGGCTTGGAAAAATGCCAGGCCATGCATGAAGTAAATAGGTGTAATTCCATAGCAGTTGTAAAGATAAGTTACCCAAGTCCTGTCCCTCGGGAAAAAAACAAAGGAAGCCCTGAACCCCACGCGTATCGACGCTACTCAAGCGTCTTCATCAGAGGAAAAATTGACACCCTACACGCTACACGCTACACTCTACACCCTACACAATACACGCTACTTGCTACACCCTACATGCTACACTCTACACGCTACACGCTACACCCTACACGGTACACGCTACTTGCTACACCCTACATGCTACACTCTACACGCTACACGCTACACCCTACACCCTACACCCTACACGCTACACGCTACACCCTACACCCTACACCCTACACGCTACAATCTACACGCTACACGCTACACACTATACGCTACACGCTAGACGCTACACTCTACACGCTACACGATACACGCTACACCCTACACGCTACATCCTACACTCTACACCCTACACCCTACACGCTACACGCTACACCCTACACGCTACACCCTACACTCTACACCCTACACGCTACACTTTACACTCTACACGCTACACTCCACACTCTACACACTACACTCTACACCCTACACCCTACACCCTACTCTACATGCTACACGCTACACGCTTCACCCTACACCCTACACGCTACACGCTACACGCTACACTCTACACCCTACACTCTACACCCTACACGCTACACGATACACGCTACACTCTACACGCTAAACGCTACAGCTTATACCCTACACTCTACACCGTACACCCTACACGCTACACTCTACACCCTGCACGCTACACCCTACACCCTACACCCTACATGCTACACCCTACACTCTACACCCTACACCCTACATGCTACACTCTACACCCTACACCCTACTCTACATGCTACACGCTACACGGTACATGATACACGCTACACCCTACACGCTACACGCTACACCCTACACGCTACACGCTACACGCTACAATCTACACCCTACACGCTACACCCTACACCCTACTCCCTACACTCTACACGCTACACGCTACACCCTACACCCTACACTGTACACCCTACACCCTGCACGCTACACTCTACACTCTGCTCCCTACTCTCTACACGCTACACTCTATACCCTACACTCTACACGCTACGCGCTACACGCTACACACTACACGCTACACCCTACACGCTACACTTTACACTCTACACGCTACACTCTACACTCTACACACTACACTCTACACCCTACACCCTACACCCTACTCTACATGCTACACGCTACACGCTACATGCTACACCCTACACGCTACACCCTACACCCTACACGCTACACGCTACACGCTACACGCTACACTCTACACCCTACACTCTACACCCTACACGCTACACGCTACACGCTACACGCTACACTCTACACGCTAAACGCTACAGCTTATACCCTACACTCTACACCGTACACCCTACACGCTACACTCTACACCCTACACGCTACACCCTACACCCTACACCCTACATGCTACACCCTACACTCTACACCCTACACCCTACACGCTACACCCTACGCCCTGCACGCCACACACTACACTCTACACGCTACACCCTACACACTACACTCTACACGCTACACGCTACACGCTACACGCTACAATCTACACCCTACACGCTACACCCTACACCCTACTCCCTACACTCTACACGCTACACGCTACACCCTACACCCTACACTGTACACCCTACACCCTGCACGCTACACTCTACACTCTACTCCCTACTCTCTACACGCTACACTCTATACCCTGCACTCTACACGCTACGCGCTACACGCTACACACTACACACTACACGCTACACTTTACACTCTACACGCTACACACTACACGCTACACGCTACACTCTACACCCTACACCCTACTCTACATGCTACACGCTACACGGTACATGATACACGCTACACCCTACTCGCTACACGCTACACCCTACACGCTACACGCTACACTCCACACCCTACACGCTACACCCTACACCCTTCTCCCTACACTCTACACGCTACACGCTACACCCTACACCCTACACTGTACACTGTACACCCTACACCCTACACGCTACACTCTACACTCTGCTCCCTACCCTCTACACGCTACACTCTATACCCTACACTCTACACGCTACGCGCTACACGCTACACACTACACGCTACACCCTACACGCTACACTTTACACTCTACACGCTACACTCCACACCCTACACCCTACACCCTACTCTACATGCTACACGCTACACGCTACATGCTACACCCTACACGCTTCACCCTACACCCTACACGCTACACGCTACACGCTACACTCTACACCCTACACTCTACACCCTACACGCTACACGCTACACGCTACACTCTACACGCTAAACGCTACAGCTTATACCCTACACTCTACACCGTACACCCTACACGCTACACTCTACACCCTACACGCTACACCCTACACCCTACACCCTACATGCTACACCCTACACTCTACACCCTACACCCTACACGCTACACTCTACACCCTACACCCTACTCTACATGCTACACGCTACACGGTACATGATACACGCTACACCCTACACGCTACATGCTACACCCTACACGCTACACGCTACACGCTACACTCTACACCCTACACGCTACACCCTACACTCTGCACGCTACACTCTACATTCTGCTCCCTACTCTCTACACGCTACACTCTATACCCTACACTCTACACGCTACGCGCTACACGCTACACACTACACGCTACACCCTACACGCTACACTTTACACTCTACACGCTACACTCCACACTCTACACACTACACTCTACACCCTACACCCTACACCCTACTCTACATGCTACACGCTACACGCTACATGCTACACCCTACACGCTTCACCCTACACCCTACACGCTACACGCTACACTCTACACCCTACACTCTACACCCTACACGCTACACGCTACACGCTACACTCTACACGCTAAACGCTACAGCTTATACCCTACACTCTACACCGTACACCCTACACGCTACACTCTACACCCTGCACGCTACACCCTACACCCTACATGCTACACCCTACACTCTACACCCTACACCCTACATGCTACACTCTACACCCTACACCCTACTCTACATGCTACACGCTACACGGTACATGATACACGCTACACCCTACACGCTACACGCTACACCCTACACGCTACACGCTACACGCTACAATCTACACCCTACACGCTACACCCTACACCCTACTCCCTACACTCTACACGCTACATGCTACACCCTACACCCTACACTGTACACCCTACACCCTGCACGCTACACTCTACACTCTGCTCCCTACTCTCTACACGCTACACTCTATACCCTACACTCTACACGCTACGCGCTACACGCTACACACTACACGCTACACCCTACACGCTACACTTTACACTCTACACGCTACACTCTACACTCTACACACTACACTCTACACCCTACACCCTACACCCTACTCTACATGCTACACGCTACATGCTACACCCTACACGCTACACCCTACACGCTACACGCTACACGCTACACGCTACACGCTACACTCTACACCCTACACTCTACACCCTACACGCTACACGCTACACGCTACACTCTACACGCTAAACGCTACAGCTTATACCCTACACTCTACACCGTACACCCTACACGCTACACTCTACACCCTACACGCTACACCCTACACCCTACACCCTACATGCTACACCCTACACTCTACACCCTACGCCCTACACGCTACACCCTACGCCCTGCACGCCACACACTACACTCTACACGCTACACCCTACACACTACACTCTACACGCTACACGCTACACGCTACACGCTACACTCTACACCCTACACGCTACACTCTACACCCTACACACTACACTCTATACGCTACACGGTACACGCTACACGCTACGCCCTACACCCTACACGCTACATGTTACACTCTACACCCTACACGCTACACTCTACACCCTACACGCTACACCCTACACCCTACACGCTACACACTACACGCTACACTCTACACCCTACACGCTGCACTCTATACGCTACACGGTACACGCTACACGCTACACCCTACACCCTACATGCTACACGCTACACCCTACACTGTACACCCTACACCCTACACGCTACACTCTACACGCTACATGCTACACCCTACACTCTACACCCTACACGCTATACGCTACACTCTACACACTGCACGCTACACGCTACACGCTACACCCTACACGCTACACTCTACACCCTACACGCTACACTCTACATGCTACACGCTACACGCTACATGCTACACGCTACACCCTACACGCTACACTCTACACCCTACACCCTACCCCCTACACGCTACACTCTTCACCCTACACGCTACACCCTACACTCTACACCCTACACCCTACACGCTACTCGCTACACTCTACACCCTACCCGCTACACTCTACACGCTACACGCTACACTCTACACTCTACACGCTACACGCTACACTCTACACCCTACACGCAACACGCTACACTCTACACCCTACACGCTACACTCTGCATGCTACACGCTACACCCTACACCCTACACGCTACACTCTACACGCTACACGCTACACTCTACACCATACACGCTACACCCTACACTCTACACCCTACACCCTACACGCTATACCCGACACCCTATACCCTACATGCTTCACCCTACACGCTACACTCTACACTCTACACCCTACACGCTACATGCTACACTCTACACGCTACACTCTACACCCTACACGCTACACTCTACATCCTACACCCTACACGCTATACGCTACACTCTACACCCTACACCCTACACTCTACACCCTACACGCTACACGCTACACTCTACACCCTACACCCTACACACGCTACACGCTACACCCTACACTCTACACGCTACATGCTACACTCTACACCCTACACGATACATGCTACACCCTACACGCTACAGCCTACACGCTACACTCTACACCCTACAAGCTACACGCTACACGCTACACCCTACACTCTACACCCTACACCGTACACGCTACACGCTACACTCTACACGCTACACCCTTCACTCTACACCCTACACCCTACATGCTACACTCTACACCCTACACGGTACACCCTACAATCTACATGCTACATGCTACACTCTACACTCTACACCCTACACCCTACACGCTACATGCTACACTCTACACCCTACACGCTACACTCTACACCCTACACGCTACATGCTACACTCTACACCATACACCCTACACGCTACATGCTACACGCTACACTCTACACCCTACACGCTACACGCTAGGGTGTAGAGTGTAATATGTAGCGTGTAGTTTGTAGCGTTTAGCTTGTAGGGTGTAGCGTGTAGCGTGTAGGGTGTAGAGTGTAGCGTGTAGCGTGTAGCATGTAGGGTGTAGGGTGTAGAGTGTAGAGTGTAGCGTGTAGGGTGTAGAGTGTAGGGTGTAGGATGTAGAGTGTAGGGTTTAGAGTGTAATTTGTAGCGTGTAGGGTGTAGCGTGTAGCATGTAGGGTGTAGGGTGTGGAGTGTAGGGTGTAGCGTGTAGGGTGTAGAGTGTAGCGTGTAGCGTGTAGGGTGTAGAGTGTAGGGTGTAGCGTGTAGGGTGTAGAGTGTAGCGTGTAGGGTGTAGCGTGTAGCGTGCAGGGTGTAGAGTGTAGCGTATAGCGTGTAGGGTGTAGGGTGTAGCGTGTAGGGTGTAGAGTGTAGGGTGTAGCGTGTAGGGTGTAGAGTGTAGCGTGTAGCGTGTAGGGTGTAGGGTGTAGGGTGTAGCGTGTAGGGTGTAGAGTGTAGCGTGTAGTGTGTAGGGTGTAGGGTGTAGCATGTAGTGTGTAGCGTGTAGCGTGTAGGGTGTAGCGTGTAGCATGTAGCGTGTAGCGTGTAGCATGTAGAGTGTAGGGTGTAGGGTGTAGCATGTAGGGTGTAGGGTGTAGCGTGTAGAGTGTAGGGTATAGAGTGTAGCGTCTAGGGTGTAGAGTGTAGCGTGTAGCTTGTAGGGTGTAGAGTGTAGCGTGTAGGGTGTAGAATATAGCGTGTAGAGAGTAGGGTGTAGGGTGTAGAGTGTAGGGTGTAGGGTGTAGAGTGTAACGTGTAGCGTGTAGGGTGTAGCATGTAGCGTGTAGGCTGTAGGGTGTAGAGTGTAGGGTGTAGCGTGTAGGGTGTAGCGTGTAGCGTGTAGGGTGTAGGGTGTAGAGTGTAGGGTGTAGCGTGTAGGGTGTAGCGTGTATCGTGTAGCGTGTAGAGTGTAGCGTCTAGCGTATAGGGTGTAGCGTGTAGCGTGTAGATTGTAGCTTGTAGGGTGTAGGGTGTAGGGTGTAGCGTGTAGCGTGTAGGGTGTAGAGTGTAGCGTGTAGTGTGTAGGGTGTAGGGTGTAGAGTGCAGAGTGTAGGGTGTAGAGTGTAGCGTGTAGAGTGTAGGGTGTAGAGTGTAGGGTGTAGAGTTTAACGTGTAGTGTGTAGGGTGTAGCGTGTAGCGTGTAGGGTGTAGCGTGTAGCGTGTAGGGTGCAGGGTGTAGAGTGTAACATGTAGCGTGTAGGGTGTAGCGTGTAGCGTGTATGGTGTAGCGTGTAGCGTGTAGTGTGTAGCGTGTAGGGTGTAGGGTGTAGAGTGTAGCGTGTAGGGTGTAGGGTGTAGAGTGCAGAGTGTAGGGTGTAGAGTGTAGCGTGTAGAGTGTAGGGTGTAGAGTGTAGGGTGTAGAGTGTAACGTGTAGTGTGTAGGGTGTAGCGTGTAGCGTGTAGGGTGTAGCGTGTAGCGTGTAGGGAGCAGGGTGTAGAGTGTAGCGTGTAGGGTGTAGAGTGTAACGTGTAGCGTGTAGGGTGTAGTGTGTAGGGTGTAGGGTGTAGAGTGTAACGTGTAGCGTGTAGGGTGTAGCGTGTAGCGTGTAGGGTGTAGGGTGTAGAGTGTAGCGTGTTGCATGTAGGGTGAAGAGTGTAGCGTGTAGAGTGTAGCGTGTAGCGTGTAGCGTGTAGAGTGTAGCGTGTAGGGTGTAGAGTATAGTGTGTAGCGTGTAGGGTGTATGGTGTAGAGTGTAGAGTGTAGCATGTAGCGTGTAGCGCGTAGAGTGTAGCGTGTAGGGTGTAGAGTGTAGCGTGTTGCATGTAGGGTGTACAGTGTAGCGTGTAGCGTGTAGAGTGTAGGGTGTAGAGTGTAGCGTGTAGCGTGTAGAGTGTAGGGTGTAGAGTGTAGCGTGTTGCGTGTGGAGTGTAGCGTGTAGCGTGTAGGTTGTAGAGTGTAGCGTGTAGCGTGTAGGGTGTAGGGTGTAGCGCGTAGCGTGTAGAGTGTAGAGTGTAGCGTGTAGCATGTAGAGTTTAGAGTGTAGCGTGTAGGGTGTAGAGTGTAGGGTGTAGCGTGTAGGGTGTAGCGTGTAGCGTGTAGGGTGTAGGGTGTAGAGTGTAACGTGTAGCGTGTAGGGTGTAGCGTGTAGCGTGTAGGGTGTAGCGTGTAGCGTGTAGCGTGTAGAGTGTAGGGTGTAGAGTGTAGCGTGTAGGGTGTAGCATGTAGCGTGTAGGGTGTAGGGTGTAGAGTGTAGAGTGTAGCGTTTAGGGTGAAGCATGTAGGGTGTAGGGTGTCGGGTATAGCGTGTAGGGTGTAGGGTGTAGAGTGTGGGGTGTAGCGTGTATGGTGTAGAGTGTAGCGTGTAGCGTGCAGAGTATAGCGTGTAGGGTGTAGCGTGTAGCGTGCAGAGTGTAGCGTGTAGGGTATAGAGTGTAGCGTGTTGCGTGTAGGGTGTAGAGTGTAGCGTGTAGCGTGTAGAGTGTAGAGTGTAGCGTGTAGCGTGTAGAGTGTAGGGTGTAGAGTATAGCGTGTAGCGTGTAGGGTGTAGGGTGTAGAGTGTAGAGTGTAGCATGTAGCGTGTAGCGTGTAGAGTGTAGCGTGTAGCGTGTAGAGTGTAGGGTGTAGCGTGTAGCGTGTAGCGTGTAGAGTGTAGGGTGTAGAGTGTAGCGTGTAGCGTGTAGAGTGTAGAGTGTAGCGTGTAGGGTGTAGAGTGTAGCGTGTAGCGTTTAGGGTGTAGGGTGTAGAGTGTAGCGTGTAGCGTGTAGAGTGTACGGTGTAGAGTGTAGGGTGTAGCGTGTAGGGTGTAGAGTGTAGCGTGTAGCGTGTAGCGTGTAGGGTTAAGCTACACACTACACACTAAACACAAAAAGAAAAGGATATGCAAACCAATGGGATCCACGTTAAATAGTCAATTTTATTGTACAAAAATAGTAATCCACAAACAGAACCAGGCAAAACATACATTTAAAAACATTTAAAACACTAGTATGGCTGAATAGGCCATAAGTAATTTTACCCGAGGGAATGAAGGAAGCTAATACTTTACAGCATATGTGAGACAGGAGAAATAACCAGAGAGAAAAAATTGCTAGGTATGCGGGTACACCAATCTTAGTCAAATCTACATATAAGAAGCCTATTGTTTAGTGCCAACTGTGACCCCCTGAGTACTATGACAGGAAACATATACTCCAGCCTAGTATCTGGAAGAAATACATCATGGATCCTATTTTGTTCAACACAGCATGCGTGCGCACAGTTGGTAAGCAAATGAAAGCAGACCCCTATAGAAAGGTAATCAGGGAAATAGGTATGCTGCAGTACTACAAAATCCTAGTTATTTGGATAAATGTATGCATACAGACACCTTGTGGAAATACAAAGAATCAGGATCCATTGTCCTAAGGCTTGGAAAAATGCCAGGCCATGCATGAAGTAAATAAGTATAGCAGTTGTAAAGATAAGTTACCCAAGTCCTGTCCCTCGGGAAAAAAACAAAGGAAGCCCTGAACCCCACGCGTATCGACGCTACTCAAGCGTCTTCATCAGAGGAAAAATTGACACCCTACACAATACACGCTACTTGCTACACCCTACATGCTACACTCTACACGCTACACGCTACACGCTACACCCTACACTCTACACCCTACACCCTACATGCTACACTCTACACCCTACACCCTACTCTACATGCTACACGCTACACGGTACATGATACACGCTACACCCTACACGCTACACGCTACACCCTACACGCTACACGCTACACGCTACACGCTACAATCTACACCCTACACGCTACACCCTACACCCTACTCCCTACACTCTACACGCTACACGCTACACCCTACACCCTACACTGTACACCCTACACCCTGCACGCTACACTCTACACTCTGCTCCCTACTCTCTACACGCTACTCTCTATACCCTACACTCTACACGCTACGCGCTACACGCTACACACTACACGCTACACCCTACACGCTACACTTTACACTCTACACGCTACACTCTACACTCTACACACTACACTCTACACCCTACACCCTACACCCTACACCCTACATGCTACACCCTACACTCTACACCCTACACCCTACACGCTACACCCTACGCCCTGCACGCCACACACTACACTCTACACGCTACACCCTACACACTACACTCTACACGCTACACGCTACACGCTACACGCTACACTCTACAACCTACACGCTACACTCTACACCCTACACACTACACTCTATACGCTACACGGTACACGCTACACGCTGCACTCTATACGCTACACGGTACACGCTACACGCTACACCCTACACCCTACATGCTACACGCTACACCCTACACTGTACACCCTACACCCTACACGCTACACTCTACACGCTACATGCTACACCCTACACTCTACACCCTACACGCTACACCCTATGCCCTGCACGCCATACACTAAACTCTACACGCTACACCCTACACCCTACACTGTACACCCTACACCCTACACGCTACACGCTACACTCTACACGCTACACCCTACACTCTACACCCTACACCCTACACGCTATACGCTACACTCTACACCCTGCACGCTACACGCTACACGCTACACTCTACACCCTACACGCTACACCCTACACTCTACACCCTACACCCTACACACTACACGCTACTCGCTACACTCTACACCCTACACGCTACACTCTACACTCTACTCCCTACTCTCTACACGCTACACTCTATACCCTACACTCTACACGCTACGCACTACACGCTACACACTACACACTACACGCTACACTTTACACTCTACACGCTACACACTACACGCTACACGCTACACTCTACAACCTACACCGTACTCTACATGCTACACGCTACACGGTACATGATACACGCTACACCCTACACGCTACACGCTACACCCTACACGCTACACGCTACACTCCACACCCTACACGCTACACCCTACACCCTACTCCCTACACTCTACACGCTACACGCTACACCCTACACCCTACACTGTACACCCTACACCCTACATGCTACACTCTACACTCTGCTCCCTACTCTCTACACGCTACACTCTATACCCTACACTCTACACGCTACGCGCTACACGCTACACACTACACGCTACACCCTACACGCTACACTTTACACTCTACACGCTACACTCCACACTCTACACACTACACTCTACACCCTACACCCTACACCCTACTCTACATGCTACACGCTACACGCTACATGCTACACCCTACACGCTTCACCCTACACCCTACACGCTACACGCTACACGCTACACTCTACACCCTACACTCTACACCCTACACACTACACGCTACACGCTACACTCTACACGCTAAACGCTACAGCTTATACCCTACACTCTACACCGTACACCCTACACGCTACACTCTACACCCTGCACGCTACACCCTACACCCTACACCCTACATGCTACACCCTACACTCTACACCCTACACCCTACATGCTACACTCTACACCCTACACCCTACTCTACATGCTACACGCTACACGGTACATGATACACGCTACACCCTACACGCTACACGCTACACCCTACACGCTACACGCTACACGCTACACGCTACAATCTACACCCTACACGCTACACCCTACACCCTACTCCCTACACTCTACACGCTACACGCTACACCCTACACCCTACACTGTACACCCTACACCCTGCACGCTACACTCTACACTCTGCTCCCTACTCTCTACACGCTACTCTCTATACCCTACACTCTACACGCTACGCGCTACACGCTACACACTACACGCTACACCCTACACGCTACACTTTACACTCTACACGCTACACTCTACACTCTACACACTACACTCTACACCCTACACCCTACACCCTACACCCTACATGCTACACCCTACACTCTACACCCTACACCCTACACGCTACACCCTACGCCCTGCACGCCACACACTACACTCTACACGCTACACCCTACACACTACACTCTACACGCTACACGCTACACGCTACACGCTACACTCTACAACCTACACGCTACACTCTACACCCTACACACTACACTCTATACGCTACACGGTACACGCTACACGCTACGCCCTACACCCTACATGTTACACTCTACACCCTACACGCTACACTCTACACCCTACACGCTACACCCTACACCCTACACGCTACACACTACACGCTACACTCTACACCCTACACGCTGCACTCTATACGCTACACGGTACACGCTACACGCTACACCCTACACCCTACATGCTACACGCTACACCCTACACTGTACACCCTACACCCTACACGCTACACTCTACACGCTACATGCTACACCCTACACTCTACACCCTACACGCTATACGCTACACTCTACACACTGCACGCTACACGCTACACGCTACACCCTACACGCTACACTCTACACCCTACACGCTACACTCTACATGCTACACGCTACACGCTACATGCTACACGCTACACCCTACACGCTACAGTCTACACCCTACACCCTACCCCCTACACGCTACACTCTTCACCCTACACGCTACACCCTACACTCTACACCCTACACCCTACACGCTACTCGCTACACTCTACACCCTACCCGCTACACTCTACACGCTACACGCTACACTCTACACTCTACACGCTACACGCTACACTCTACACCCTACACGCAACACGCTACACTCTACACCCTACACGCTACACTCTGCATGCTACACGCTAACACCCTACACCCTACACGCTACACTCTACACGCTACACTCTACACCATACACGCTACACCCTACACTCTACACCCTACACCCTACACTCTATACCCGACACCCTACACCCTACATGCTTCACCCTACACGCTACACTCTACACTCTACACCCTACACGCTACATGCTACACTCTACACGCTACACTCTACACCCTACACGCTACACTCTACATCCTACACCCTACACGCTATACGCTACACTCTACACCCTACACCCTACACTCTACACCCTACACGCTACACGCTACACTCTACACCCTACACCCTACACACGCTACACGCTACACCCTACACTCTACACGCTACATGCTACACTCTACACCCTACACGATACATGCTACACCCTACACGCTACAGCCTACACGCTACACGCTACACTCTACACCCTACAAGCTACACGCTACACGCTACACCCTACACTCTACACCCTACACCGTACACGCTACACGCTACACTCTACACGCTACACCCTTCACTCTACACCCTACACCCTACATGCTACACTCTACACCCTACACGGTACACCCTACAATCTACATGCTACATGCTACACTCTACACTCTACACCCTACACCCTACACGCTACATGCTACACTCTACACCCTACACGCTACACTCTACACCCTACACGCTACATGCTACACTCTACACCATACACCCTACACGCTACATGCTACACGCTACACTCTACACCCTACACGCTACACGCTAGGGTGTAGAGTGTAATATGTAGCGTGTAGTTTGTAGCGTTTAGCTTGTAGGGTGTAGCGTGTAGCGTGTAGGGTGTAGAGTGTAGCGTGTAGCGTGTAGCATGTAAGGTGTAGGGTGTAGAGTGTATAGTGTAGCGTGTAGGGTGTAGAGTGTAGGGTGTAGGATGTAGAGTGTAGGGTTTAGAGTGTAATTTGTAGCGTGTAGGGTGTAGCGTGTAGCATGTAGGGTGTAGGGTGTGGAGTGTAGGGTGTAGCGTGTAGGGTGTAGAGTGTAGCGTGTAGCGTGTAGGGTGTAGAGTGTAGGGTGTAGCGTGTAGGGTGTAGAGTGTAGCGTGTAGGGTGTAGCGTGTAGCGTGCAGGGTGTAGAGTGTAGCGTATAGCGTGTAGGGTGTAGAGTGTAGGGTGTAGCGTGTAGGGTGTAGAGTGTAGGGTGTAGCGTGTAGGGTGTAGAGTGTAGCGTGTAGCGTGTAGGGTGTAGGGTGTAGAGTGTAACGTGTAGTGTGTAGGGTGTAGCGTGTAGCGTGTAGGGTGTAGTGTGTAGCGTGTAGGGTGCAGGGTGTAGAGTGTAACATGTAGCGTGTAGGGTGTAGCGTGTAGCGTGTATGGTGTAGCGTGTAGCGTGTAGTGTGTAGCGTGTAGGGTGTAGGGTGTAGAGTGTAGCGTGTAGGGTGTAGGGTGTAGAGTGCAGAGTGTAGGGTGTAGAGTGTAGCGTGTAGAGTGTAGGGTGTAGAGTGTAGGGTGTAGAGTGTAACGTGTAGTGTGTAGGGTGTAGCGTGTAGCGTGTAGGGTGTAGCGTGTAGCGTGTAGGGAGCAGGGTGTAGAGTGTAGCGTGTAGGGTGTAGAGTGTAACGTGTAGCGTGTAGGGTGTAGTGTGTAGGGTGTAGGGTGTAGAGTGTAACGTGTAGCGTGTAGGGTGTAGCGTGTAGCGTGTAGGGTGTAGGGTGTAGAGTGTAGTGTGTTGCATGTAGGGTGTAGAGTGTAGCGTGTAGAGTGTAGCGTGTAGCGTGTAGCGTGTAGAGTGTAGCGTGTAGGGTGTAGAGTATAGTGTGTAGCGTGTAGGGTGTGTGGTGTAGAGTGTAGAGTGTAGCATGTAGCGTGTAGAGTGTAGCGTGTAGGGTGTAGAGTGTAGCGTGTTGCATGTAGGGTGTACAGTGTAGCGTGTAGCGTGTAGAGTGTAGGGTGTAGAGTGTAGCGTGTAGCGTGTAGAGTGTAGGGTGTAGAGTGTAGCGTGTTGCATGTGGAGTGTAGCGTGTAGCGTGTAGGTTGTAGAGTGTAGCGTGTAGCGTGTAGGGTGTAGGGTGTAGCGTGTAGCGTGTAGAGTGTAGAGTGTAGCGTGTAGCATGTAGAGTTTAGAGTGTAGCGTGTAGGGTGTAGAGTGTAGCGCGTAGCGTGTAGGGTGTAGGGTGTAGAGTGTAGCGTGTAGCGTGTAGTGTACGGTGTAGAGTGTAGGGTGTAGCGTGTAGGGTGTAGAGTGTAGCGTGTAGCGTGTAGCGTGTAGGGTGTAGGGTGTAGATTGTAGCGTGTAGGGTGCAGGGTGTAGAGTGTAGCGTGTAGGGTGTAGAGTGTAACGTGTAGCGTGTAGGGTGTAGCGTGTAGCGTGTAGGGTGTAGGGTGTAGAGTGTAACGTGTAGCGTGTAGGGTGTAGCGTGTAGCGTGTAGGGTGTAGCGTGTAGCGTGTAGTGTGTAGCGTGTAGAGTGTAGGGTGTAGAGTGTAGCGTGTAGGGTGTAGCATGTAGCATGTAGGGTGTAGGGTGTAGAGTGTAGAGTGTAGCGTTTAGGGTGAAGCATGTAGGGTGTAGGGTGTCGGGTATAGCGTGTAGGGTGTAGGGTGTAGAGTGTAGGGTGTAGCGTGTATGGTGTAGAGTGTAGCGTGTAGCGTGCAGAGTATAGCGTGTAGGGTGTAGCGTGTAGCGTGCAGAGTGTAGCGTGTAGGGTATAGAGTGTAGCGTGTTGCGTGTAGGGTGTAGAGTGTAGCGTGTAGCGTGTAGAGTGTAGAGTGTAGCGTGTAGCGTGTAGAGTGTAGGGTGTAGAGTATAGCGTGTAGCGTGTAGGGTGTAGGGTGTAGAGTGTAGAGTGTAGCATGTAGCTTGTAGCGTGTAGAGTGTAGCGTGTAGCGTGTAGAGTGTAGGGTGTAGCGTGTAGCGTGTAGCGTGTAGAGTGTAGGGTGTAGAGTGTAGCGTGTAGCGTGTAGAGTGTAGAGTGTAGCGTGTAGGGTGTAGAGTGTAGCGTGTAGCGTTTAGGGTGTAGGGTGTAGAGTGTAGCGTGTAGCGTGTAGAGTGTACGGTGTAGAGTGTAGGGTGTAGCGTGTAGGGTGTAGAGTGTAGCGTGTAGCGTGTAGCGTGTAGGGTTAAGCTACACACTACACACTAAACACAAAAAGAAAAGGATATGCAAACCAATGGGATCCACGTTAAATAGTCAATTTTATTGTACAAAAATAGTAATCCACAAACAGAACCAGGCAAAACATACATTTAAAAACATTTAAAACACTAGTATGGCTGAATAGGCCATAAGTAATTTTACCCGAGGGAATGAAGGAAGCTAATACTTTACAGCATATGTGAGACAGGAGAAATAACCAGAGAGAAAAAATTGCTAGGTATGCGGGTACACCAATCTTAGTCAAATCTACATATAAGAAGCCTATTGTTTACTGCCAACTGTGACCCCCTGAGTACTATGACAGGAAACATATACTCCAGCCTAGTATCTGGAAGAAATACATCATGGATCCTATTTTGTTCAACACAGCATGCGTGCGCACAGTTGGTAAGCAAATGAAAGCAGACCCCTATAGAAAGGTAATCAGGGAAATAGATATGCTGCAGTACTACAAAATCCTAGTTATTTGGATAAATGTATGCATACAGACGCCTTGTGGAAATACAAAGAATCAGGATCCATTGTCCTAAGGCTTGGAAAAATGCCAGGCCATGCATGAAGTAAATAGGTGTAATTCCATAGCAGTTGTAAAGATAAGTTACCCAAGTCCTGTCCCTCGGGAAAAAAAACAAAGGAAGCCCTTTACCCCACGCGTATCGACGCTACTCAAGCGTCTTCATCAGAGGAAAAAGTGACACCCTACACGCTACACGCTACACTCTACACTCTACACGCTACACTCTACACCCTACACGCTACACCCTACACTCTACACGCTACATGCTACACTCTACACCCTACACAATACACGCTACACCCTACACGGTACACCCTACACCCTACACCCTACACGCTACAATCTACACGCTACACACTATACGCTACACGCTAGACGCTACACTCTACACGCTACACGCTACACGCTACACCCTACACGCTACACCCTACACTCTACACCCTACATGCTACACTCTACACGCTACACGCTACACGCTACACCCTACACGGTACACCCTACACCCTACACCCTACACGCTACAATCTACACGCTACACACTATACGCTACACGCTAGACGCTACACTCTACACGCTACACGCTACACGCTACACCCTACACGCTACACCCTACACTCTACACCCTACAACCAACACGCTACACGCTACACGCTACACCCTACACGCTACACCCTACACTCTACACCCTACACCCTACACGCTACACGCTACACGCTACACCCTACACGCTACACCCTACACTCTACACCCTACACGCTACACCCTACACGCTACACGTTACACTCTACACCCTACACCCTACACTCTACACCCTACACCCTACTCTCTACACTCTACACTCTACACCCTACACGCTACACTCTACACCCTACACCCTACACGCTACACGCTACACTCTACACGCTAAACGCTACAGCTTATACCCTACACTCTACACCGTACACCCTACATGCTACACTCTACACCCTACACGCTACACCCTACACCCTACACCCTACATGCTACACCCTACACTCTACACCCTACACCCTACACGCTACACCCTACGCCCTGCACGCCACACACTACACTCTACACGCTACACCCTACACCCTACACTGTACACCCTACACACTACACGCTACACGCTACACTCTACACGCTACACCCTACACTCTACACCCTACACCCTACACGCTATACGCTACACTCTACACCTGCACGCTACACGCTACATGCTACACGCTACACTCTACACCCTACACGCTACACCCTACACCCTACTCCCTACACTCTACATGCTACACGCTACACCCTACACCCTACACTGTACACCCTACACTCTGCACGCTACACTCTACACTCTGCTCCCTACTCTCTACACGCTACACTCTATACCCTACACTCTACACGCTACGCGCTACACGCTACACACTACACGCTACACCCTACACGCTACACTTTACACTCTACACGCTACACTCCACACTCTACACACTACACTCTACACCCTACACCCTACACCCTACTCTACATGCTACACGCTACACGCTACATGCTACACCCTACACGCTTCACCCTACACCCTACACGCTACACGCTACACGCTACACTCTACACCCTACACTCTACACCCTACACGCTACACGCTACACGCTACACTCTACACGCTAAACGCTACAGCTTATACCCTACGCTCTACACCGTACACCCTATACGCTACACTCTACACCCTGCACGCTACACCCTACACCCTACACCCTACATGCTACACCCTACACTCTACACCCTACACCCTACATGCTACACTCTACACCCTACACCCTACTCTACATGCTACACGCTACACGGTACATGATACACGCTACATCCTACACGCTACACGCTACACCCTACACGCTACACGCTACACGCTACAATCTACACCCTACACGCTACACCCTACACCCTACTCCCTACACTCTACACGCTACACGCTACACCCTACACCCTACACTGTACACCCTACACCCTGCACGCTACACTCTACACTCTGCTCCCTACTCTCTACACGCTACACTCTATACCCTACACTCTACACGCTACGCGCTACACGCTACACTCTACACGCTACACTCTACACTCTACACACTACACTCTACACCCTACACCCTACACCCTACTCTACATGCTACACGCTACACGCTACATGCTACACCCTACACGCTACACCCTACACCCTACACGCTACACGCTACACGCTACACTCTACACCCTACACTCTACACCCTACACGCTACACGCTACACGCTACACTCTACACGCTAAACGCTACAGCTTATACCCTACACTCTACACCGTACACCCTACACGCTTCACTCTACACCCTGCACGCTACACCCTACACCCTACACCCTACATGCTACACCCTACACTCTACACCCTACACCCTACATGCTACACTCTACACCCTACACCCTACTCTACATGCTACACGCTACACGGTACATGATACACGCTACACCCTACACGCTACACGCTACACCCTACACGCTACACGCTACACGCTACAATCTACACCCTACACGCTACACCCTACACCCTACACTCTACACGCTACACGCTACACCCTACACCCTACACTGTACACCCTACACGCTACACTCTACACTCTGCTCCCTACTCTCTACACGCTACACTCTATACCCTACACTCTACAAGCTACGCGCTACACGCTACACACTACACACTACACGCTACACTTTACACTCTACACGCTACACACTACACGCTACACGCTACACTCTACACCCTACACCCTACTCTACATGCTACACGCTACACGGTACATGATACACGCTACACCCTACACGCTACACGCTACACCCTACACGCTACACGCTACACTCCACACCCTACACGCTACACCCTACACCCTACTCCCTACACTCTACACGCTACACGCTACACCCTACACCCTACACTGTACACCCTACACCCTACATGCTACACTCTACACTCTGCTCCCTACTCTCTACACGCTACACTCTATACCCTACACTCTACACGCTACGCGCTACACGCTACACACTACACGCTACACCCTACACGCTACACTTTACACTCTACACGCTACAATCCACACTCTACACACTACACTCTACACCCTACACCCTACACCCTACTCTACATGCTACACGCTACACGCTACATGCTACACCCTACACGCTTCACCCTACACCCTACACGCTACACGCTACACGCTACACTCTACACCCTACACTCTACACCCTACACGCTACACGCTACACGCTACACTCTACACGCTAAACGCTACAGCTTATACCCTACACTCTACACCGTACACCCTACACGCTACACTCTACACCCTGCACGCTACACCCTACACCCTACACCCTACATGCTACACCCTACACTCTACACCCTACACCCTACATGCTACACTCTACACCCTACACCCTACTCTACATGCTACACGCTACACGGTACATGATACACGCTACACCCTACACGCTACACGCTACACCCTACACGCTACACGCTACACGCTACAATCTACACCCTACACGCTACACCCTACACCCTACTCCCTACACTCTACACGCTACACGCTACACCCTACACCCTACACTGTACACCCTACACCCTGCACGCTACACTCTACACTCTGCTCCCTACTCTCTACACGCTACACTCTATACCCTACACTCTACACGCTACGCGCTACACGCTACACACTACACGCTACACCCTACACGCTACACTTTACACTCTACACGCTACACTCTACACTCTACACACTACACTCTACACCCTACACCCTACACCCTACTCTACATGCTACACGCTACACGCTACATGCTACACCCTACACGCTACACCCTACACCCTACACGCTACACGCTACACGCTACACTCTACACCCTACACTCTACACCCTACACGCTACACGCTACACGCTACACGCTACACTCTACACGCTAAACGCTACAGCTTATACCCTACACTCTACACCGTACACCCTACACGCTACACTCTACACCCTACACGCTACACCCTACACCCTACACCCTACATGCTACACCCTACACTCTACACCCTACACCCTACACGCTACACCCTACGCCCTGCACGCCACACACTACACTCTACACGCTACACCCTACACGCTACACTCTACACGCTACACGCTACACGCTACACGCTACACTCTACACCCTACACGCTACACTCTACACCCTACACACTACACTCTACACGCTACACGGTACACGCTACACGCTATGCCCTACACCCTACACGCTACATGTTACACTCTACACCCTACACGCTACACTCTACACCCTACACGCTACACCCTACACCCTACACGCTACACACTACACGCTACACTCTACACCCTACACGCTGCACTCTATACGCTACACGGTACACCCTACACTCTACACCCTACACGCTATACGCTACACTCTACACCCTGCACGCTACACGCTACACGCTACACCCTACACGCTACACTCTACACCCTACACGCTACACTCTACATGCTACACGCTACACGCTACACCCTACACGCTACACTCTACACCCTACACGCTACACTCTACACGCTACACGCTACACCCTACACGCTACACTCTACACCCTACACGCTACACCCTACACCCTACACCCTACACGCTACACTCTACACCCTACACGCTACACCCTACACTCTACACCCTACACCCTACACGCTACTCGCTACACTCTACACCCTACCCGCTACACTCTACACGCTACACCCTACACGCTACACTCTACACCCTACACGCTACACTCTACATGCTACACGCTACACGCTACACCCTACACGCTACACTCTACACCCTACACGCTACACTCTACATGCTACACGCTACACCCTACACGCTACACTCTACACGCTACACCCTACACGCTACACTCTACACCCTACACGCTACACTCTACATGCTACACGCTACACGCTACACCCTACACGCTACACCCTACACTCTACACCCTACACCCTACACGCTACTCGCTACACTCTACACCCTACCCGCTACACTCTACACGCTACACCCTACACGCTACACTCTACACCCTACACGCTACACTCTACATGCTACACGCTACACGCTACACCCTACACGCTACACTCAACACCCTACACGCTACACTCTACACGCTACACGCTACACCCTACACGCTACACTCTACACCCTACATGCTACACCCTACACCCTACACGCTACACTCTACACCCTACACGCTACACCCTACACTCTACACCCTACACCCTACACGCTACTCGCTACACTCTACACCCTACCCGCTACACTCTACACGCTACACGCTACACTCTACACTCTACATGCTACACGCTACACTCTACACCCTACACGCAACACGTTACACTCTACACCCTACACGCTACACTCTGCACGGTACACGCTACACCCTACACCCTACACGCTACACTCTACACGCTACACGCTACACTCTACACCATACACGCTACACCCTACACTCTACACCCTACACCCTACACGCTATACCCGACACCCTACACCCTACATGCTTCACCCTACACGCTACACTCTACACTCTACACCCTACACTCTACACCCTACACGCTACACGCTACACGCTACACCCTACACCCTACACTGTACACCCTACACTCTGCACGCTACACTCTACATTCTGCTCCCTACTCTCTACACGCTACACTCTATACCCTACACTCTACACACTACACGCTACACCCTACACGCTACACTTTACACTCTACACGCTACACTCCACACTCTACACGCTACACTCTACACCCTACACCCTACACCCTACTCTACATGCTACACGCTACACGCTACATGCTACACCCTACACGCTTCACCCTACACCCTACACGCTACACGCTACACGCTACACTCTACACCCTACACTCTACACCCTACACGCTACACGCTACACGCTACACTCTACACGCTAAACGCTACAGCTTATACCCTACACTCTACACCGTACACCCTACACGCTACACTCTACACCCTGCACGCTACACCCTGCACCCTACACCCTACATGCTACACCCTACACGCTACACGCTACACCCTACACGCTACACGCTACACGCTACAATCTACACCCTACACGCTACACCCTACACCCTACTCCCTACACTCTACACGCTACACGCTACACCCTACACCCTACACTGTACACCCTACACCCTGCACGCTACACTCTGCTCCCTACTCTCTACACGCTACACTCTATACCCTACACTCTACACGCTACGCGCTACACGCTACACACTACACGCTACACCCTACACGCTACACTTTACACTCTACACGCTACACTCTACACTCTACACACTACACTCTACACCCTACACCCTACACCCTACTCTACATGCTACACGCTACACGCTACATGCTACACCCTACACGCTACACCCTACACCCTACACGCTACACGCTACACGCTACACTCTACACCCTACACTCTACACCCTACACGCTACATGCTACACGCTACACTCTACACGCTAAACGCTACAGCTTATACCCTACACTCTACACCGTACACCCTACACGCTACACTCTACACCCTACACGCTACACCCTACACCCTACACCCTACATGCTACACCCTACACTCTACACCCTACACCCTACACGCTACACTCTACACCCTACACCCTACTCTACATGCTACACGCTACACGGTACATGATACACGCTACACCCTACACGCTACACGCTACACCCTACACGCTACACGCTACACGCTACACTCTACACCCTACACGCTACACCCTACACCCTACTCCCTACACTCTACATGCTACACGCTACACCCTACACCCTACACTGTACACCCTACACTCTGCACGCTACACTCTACACTCTGCTCCCTACTCTCTACACGCTACACTCTATACCCTACACTCTACACGCTACGCGCTACACGCTACACACTACACGCTACACCCTACACGCTACACTTTACACTCTACACGCTACACTCCACACTCTACACACTACACTCTACACCCTACACCCTACACCCTACTCTACATGCTACACGCTACACGCTACATGCTACACCCTACACGCTTCACCCTACACCCTACACGCTACACGCTACACTCTACACCCTACACTCTACACCCTACACGCTACACGCTACACGCTACACTCTACACGCTAAACGCTACAGCTTATACCCTACACTCTACATGCTACACCCTACACTCTACACCCTACACCCTACATGCTACACTCTACACCCTATACCCTACTCTACATGCTACACGCTACACGGTACATGATACACGCTACACCCTACACGCTACACGCTACACCCTACACACTACACGCTACACGCTACAATCTACACCCTACACGCTACACCCTACACCCTACTCCCTACACTCTACACGCTACACGCTACACCCTACACCCTACACTGTACACCCTACACCCTGCACGCTACACTCTACACCCTACACGCTACACTCTACACCCTACACGCTACACCCTACACCCTACACCCTACATGCTACACCCTACACTCTACACCCTACACCCTACACGCTACACCCTACGCCCTGCACGCCACACACTACACTCTACACCCTGCACGCTACACCCTACACCCTACACCCTACATGCTACACCCTACACTCTACACCCTACACCCTACATGCTACACTCTACACCCTATACCCTACTCTACATGCTACACGCTACACGGTACATGATACACGCTACACCCTACACGCTACACGCTACACCCTACACACTACACGCTACACGCTACAATCTACACCCTACACGCTACACCCTACACCCTACTCCCTACACTCTACACGCTACACGCTACACCCTACACCCTACACTGTACACCCTACACCCTGCACGCTACACTCTACACTCTGCTCCCTACTCTCTACACGCTACACTCTATACCCTACACTCTACACGCTACGAGCTACACGCTACACACTACACGCTACACCCTACACGCTACACTTTACACTCTACACGCTACACTCTACACTCTACACACTACACTCTACACCCTACACCCTACACCCTACTCTACATGCTACACGCTACACGCTACATGCTACACCCTACACGCTACACCCTACACCCTACACGCTACACGCTACACGCTACACTCTACACCCTACACTCTACACCCTACACGCTACACGCTACACGCTACACTGTACACGCCAAACGCTACAGCTTATACCCTACACTCTACACCATACACCCTACACGCTACACTCTACACCCTACACGCTACACCCTACACCCTACACCCTACATGCTACACCCTACACTCTACACCCTACACCCTACACGCTACACCCTACGCCCTGCACGCCACACACTACACTCTACACGCTACACCCTACACACTACACTCTACACGCTACACGCTACACTCTACACCCTACACGCTACACTCTACACCCTACACACTACACTCTATACGCTACACGGTACACGCTACACGCTACGCCCTACACCCTACACGCTACATGTTACACTCTACACCCTACACGCTACACTCTACACCCTACACGCTACACCCTACACCCTACACGCTACACACTACACGCTACACTCTACACCCTACACGCTGCACTCTATATGCTACACGGTACACGCTACACGCTACACCCTACACCCTACATGCTACACGCTACACCCTACACTGTACACCCTACACCCTACACGCTACACTCTACACGCTACATGCTACACCCTACACTCTACACCCTACACGCTATACGCTACACTCTACACACTGCACGCTACACGCTACACGCTACACCCTACACGCTACACTCTACACCCTACACGCTACACTCTACATGCTACACGCTACACGCTACATGCTACACCCTACCCCCTACACGCTACACTCTTCACCCTACACGCTACACCCTACACGCTACACCCTACACCCTACACTGTACACCCTACACCCTACACGCTACACGCTACACCCTACACGCTACACTCTACACCCTACACGCTACACCCTACACTCTACACCCTACACCCTACACACTACACGCTACTCGCTACACGCTACACCCTACACGCTACACTCTACACCCTACACCCTACCCCCTACACGCTACACTCTTCACCCTACACGCTACACCCTACACGCTACACCCTACACCCTACACTGTACACCCTACACCCTACACGCTACACGCTACACCCTACACGCTACACTCTACACCCTACACGCTACACCCTACACCCTACACCCTACATGCTACACCCTACACTCTACACCCTACACCCTACACGCTACACCCTACGCCCTGCACGCCACACACTACACTCTACACGCTACACCCTACACACTACACTCTACACGCTACACGCTACACGCTACACGCTACACTCTACACCCTACACGCTACACTCTACACCCTACACACTACACTCTATACGCTACACGGTACACGCTACACGCTACGCCCTACACCCTACACGCTACATGTTACACTCTACACCCTACACGCTACACTCTACACCCTACACGCTACACCCTACACCCTACACGCTACACACTACACGCTACACTCTACACCCTACACGCTGCACTCTATACGCTACATGGTACACGCTACACGCTACACCCTACACCCTACATGCTACACGCTACACCCTACACTGTACACCCTACACCCTACACGCTACACTCTACACGCTACATGCTACACCCTACACTCTACACCCTACACGCTATACGCTACACTCTACACACTGCACGCTACACGCAACACCCTACACGCTACACTCTACACCCTACACGCTACACTCTACATGCTACACGCTACACGCTACATGCTACACGCTACACCCTACACGCTACACTCTACACCCTACACCCTACCCCCTACACGCTACACTCTTCACCCTACACGCTACACCCTACACTCTACACCCTACACCCTACACGCTACTCGCTACACTCTACACCCTACCCGCTACACTCTACACGCTACACGCTACACTCTACACTCTACACGCTACACGCTACACTCTACACCCTACACGCAACACGCTACACTCTACACCCTACACGCTACACTCTGCATGCTACACGCTACACCCTACACCCTACACGCTACACTCTACACGCTACACGCTACACTCTACACCATACACGCTACACCCTACACTCTACACCCTACACCCTACACGCTATACCCGACACCCTACACCCTACATGCTTCACCCTACACGCTACACTCTACACTCTACACCCTACACGCTACATGCTACACTCTACACGCTACACTCTACACCCTACACGCTACACTCTACATCCTACACCCTACACGCTATACGCTACACTCTACACCCTACACCCTACACTCTACACCCTACACGCTACACGCTACACTCTACACCCTACACCCTACACACGCTACACGCTACACCCTACACTCTACACGCTACATGCTACACTCTACACCCTACACGATACATGCTACACCCTACACGCTACAGCCTACACGCTACACGCTACACTCTACACCCTACAAGCTACACGCTACACGCTACACCCTACACTCTACACCCTACACCGTACACACTACACGCTACACTCTACACGCTACACCCTTCACTCTACACCCTACACCCTACATGCTACACTCTACACCCTACACGGTACACCCTACAATCTACATGCTACATGCTACACTCTACACTCTACACCCTACACCCTACACGCTACATGCTACACTCTACACCCTACACGCTACACTCTACACCCTACACGCTACATGCTACACTCTACACCATACACCCTACACGCTACATGCTACACGCTACACTCTACACCCTACACGCTACACGCTAGGGTGTAGAGTGTAATATGTAGCGTGTAGTTTGTAGCGTTTAGCTTGTAGGGTGTAGCGTGTAGCGTGTAGGGTGTAGAGTGTAGCATGTAGCGTGTAGCATGTAGGGTGTAGGGTGTAGAGTGTAGAGTGTAGCGTGTAGGGTGTAGAGTGTAGGGTGTAGGATGTAGAGTGTAGGGTTTAGAGTGTAATTTGTAGCGTGTAGGGTGTAGCGTGTAGCATGTAGGGTGTAGGGTGTGGAGTGTAGGGTGTAGCGTGTAGGGTGTAGAGTGTAGCGTGTAGCGTGTAGGGTGTAGAGTGTAGGGTGTAGCGTGTAGGGTGTAGAGTGTAGCGTGTAGGGTGTAGCGTGTAGCGTGCAGGGTGTAGAGTGTAGCGTATAGCGTGTAGGGTGTAGGGTGTAGCGTGTAGGGTGTAGAGTGTAGGGTGTAGCGTGTAGGGTGTAGAGTGTAGCGTGTAGCGTGTAGGGTGTAGGGTGTAGGGTGTAGCGTGTAGGGTGTAGAGTGTAGCGTGTAGCGTGTAGGGTGTAGGGTGTAGGGTGTAGCATGTAGTGTGTAGCGTGTAGCGTGTAGGGTGTAGCGTGTAGCATGTAGCGTGTAGCGTGTAGCATGTAGAGTGTAGGGTGTAGGGTGTAGCATGTAGAGTGTAGGGTGTAGGGTGTAGCGTGTAGAGTGTAGGGTATAGAGTGTAGCGTCTAGGGTGTAGAGTGTAGCGTGTAGCGTGTAGGGTGTAGAGTGTAGCGTGTAGGGTGTAGAATATAGCGTGTAGAGAGTAGGGTGTAGGGTGTAGAGTGTAGGGTGTAGGGTGTAGAGTGTAACGTGTAGCGTGTAGGGTGTAGCATGTAGCGTGTAGGGTGTAGGGTGTAGAGTGTAGGGTGTAGCGTGTAGGGTGTAGCGTGTAGCGTGTAGGGTGTAGGGTGTAGAGTGTAGGGTGTAGCGTGTAGGGTGTAGCGTGTATCGTGTAGCGTGTAGAGTGTAGCGTCTAGCGTATAGGGTGTAGCGTGTAGCGTGTAGATTGTAGCGTGTAGGGTGTAGGGTGTAGGGTGTAGCGTGTAGCGTGTAGGGTGTAGAGTGTAGCGTGCAGTGTGTAGGGTGTAGGGTGTAGAGTGCAGAGTGTAGGGTGTAGAGTGTAGCGTGTAGAGTGTAGGGTGTAGAGTGTAGGGTGTAGAGTGTAACGTGTAGTGTGTAGGGTGTAGCGTGTAGCGTGTAGGGTGTAGCGTGTAGCGTGTAGGGTGCAGGGTGTAGAGTGTAACATGTAGCGTGTAGGGTGTAGCGTGTAGCGTGTATGGTGTAGCGTGTAGCGTGTAGTGTGTAGCGTGTAGGGTGTAGGGTGTAGAGTGTAGCGTGTAGGGTGTAGGGTGTAGAGTGCAGAGTGTAGGGTGTAGAGTGTAGCGTGTAGAGTGTAGGGTGTAGAGTGTAGGGTGTAGAGTGTAACGTGTAGTGTGTAGGGTGTAGCGTGTAGCGTGTAGGGTGTAGCGTGTAGCGTGTAGGGAGCAGGGTGTAGAGTGTAGCGTGTAGGGTGTAGAGTGTAACGTGTAGCGTGTAGGGTGTAGTGTGTAGGGTGTAGGGTGTAGAGTGTAACGTGTAGCGTGTAGGGTGTAGCGTGTAGCGTGTAGGGTGTAGGGTGTAGAGTGTAGCGTGTTGCATGTAGGGTGTAGAGTGTAGCGTGTAGAGTGTAGCGTGTAGCGTGTAGCGTGTAGAGTGTAGCGTGTAGGGTGTAGAGTATAGTGTGTAGCGTGTAGGGTGTATGGTGTAGAGTGTAGAGTGTAGCATGTAGCGTGTAGCGTGTAGAGTGTAGCGTGTAGGGTGTAGAGTGTAGCGTGTTGCATGTAGGGTGTACAGTGTAGCGTGTAGAGTGTAGGGTGTAGAGTGTAGCGTGTAGCGTGTAGAGTGTAGGGTGTAGAGTGTAGCGTGTTGCGTGTGGAGTGTAGCGTGTAGCGTGTAGGTTGTAGAGTGTAGCGTGTAGCGTGTAGGGTGTAGGGTGTAGCGTGTAGCGTGTAGAGTGTAGAGTGTAGCGTGTAGCATGTAGAGTTTAGAGTGTAGCGTGTAGGGTGTAGAGTGTAGCGCGTAGCGTGTAGGGTGTAGGGTGTAGAGTGTAGCGTGTAGCGTGTAGTGTACGGTGTAGAGTGTAGGGTGTAGCGTGTAGGGTGTAGAGTGTAGCGTGTAGCGTGTAGCGTGTAGGGTGTAGGGTGTAGATTGTAGCGTGTAGGGTGCAGGGTGTAGAGTGTAGCGTGTAGGGTGTAGAGTGTAACGTGTAGCGTGTAGGGTGTAGCGTGTAGCGTGTAGGGTGTAGGGTGTAGAGTGTAACGTGTAGCGTGTAGGGTGTAGCGTGTAGCGTGTAGGGTGTAGCGTGTAGCGTGTAGTGTGTAGCGTGTAGAGTGTAGGGTGTAGAGTGTAGCGTGTAGGGTGTAGCATGTAGCGTGTAGGGTGTAGGGTGTAGAGTGTAGAGTGTAGCGTTTAGGGTGAAGCATGTAGGGTGTAGGGTGTCGGGTATAGCGTGTAGGGTGTAGGGTGTAGAGTGTAGGGTGTAGCGTGTATGGTGTAGAGTGTAGCGTGTAGCGTGCAGAGTATAGCGTGTAGGGTGTAGCGTGTAGCGTGCAGAGTGTAGCGTGTTGCGTGTAGGGTGTAGAGTGTAGCGTGTAGCGTGTAGAGTGTAGAGTGTAGCGTGTAGCGTGTAGTGTAGGGTGTAGAGTATAGCATGTAGCGTGTAGGGTGTAGGGTGTAGAGTGTAGAGTGTAGCGTTTAGGGTGAAGCATGTAGGGTGTAGGGTGTCGGGTATAGCGTGTAGGGTGTAGGGTGTAGAGTGTAGGGTGTAGCGTGTATGGTGTAGAGTGTAGCGTGTAGCGTGCAGAGTATAGCGTGTAGGGTGTAGCGTGTAGCGTGCAGAGTGTAGCGTGTTGCGTGTAGGGTGTAGAGTGTAGCGTGTAGCGTGTAGAGTGTAGAGTGTAGCGTGTAGCGTGTAGTGTAGGGTGTAGAGTATAGCGTGTAGCGTGTAGGGTGTAGGGTGTAGAGTGTAGAGTGTAGCATGTAGCGTGTAGCGTGTAGAGTGTAGCGTGTAGCGTGTAGAGTGTAGGGTGTAGCGTGTAGCGTGTAGCGTGTAGAGTGTAGGGTGTAGAGTGTAGCGTGTAGCGTGTAGAGTGTAGAGTGTAGCGTGTAGGGTGTAGAGTGTAGCGTGTAGCGTTTAGGGTGTAGGGTGTAGAGTGTAGCGTGTAGCGTGTAGAGTGTACGGTGTAGAGTGTAGGGTGTAGCGTGTAGGGTGTAGAGTGTAGCGTGTAGCGTGTAGCGTGTAGGGTTAAGCTACACACTACACACTAAACACAAAAAGAAAAGGATATGCAAACCAATGGGATCCACGTTAAATAGTCAATTTTATTGTACAAAAATAGTAATCCACAAACAGAACCAGGCAAAACATACATTTAAAAACATTTAAAACACTAGTATGGCTGAATAGGCCATAAGTAATTTTACCCGAGGGAATGAAGGAAGCTAATACTTTACAGCATATGTGAGACAGGAGAAATAACCAGAGAGAAAAAATTGCTAGGTATGCGGGTACACCAATCTTAGTCAAATCTACATATAAGAAGCCTATTGTTTACTGCCAACTGTGACCCCCTGAGTACTATGACAGGAAACATATACTCCAGCCTAGTATCTGGAAGAAATACATCATGGATCCTATTTTGTTCAACACAGCATGCGTGCGCACAGTTGGTAAGCAAATGAAAGCAGACCCCTATAGAAAGGTAATCAGGGAAATAGGTATGCTGCAGTACTACAAAATCCTAGTTATTTGGATAAATGTATGCATACAGACGCCTTGTGGAAATACAAAGAATCGGGGGGGCGTGGCCAGCGCTGAGACAGAGAGGATGTCTTAGCTGTGAGCTCTGCACTGGGGCCGCCTAATTAAGCGATAATATCAAGCACATCTCCGAGATTCCACTAAAAAGTTACAGCCCCCAGCATCGGAATATCTGCTGCACCTATTGATACAAGTCTGATATGGCTGACCGCAACAATCGCGGAGAAAAAGGCACTGGCAGAGACCGCTGCAGCACTGAGATGAAAATCCAAGATGGCCTGCCTGCGGACATCCATAAAGAAGAAACAGGCTCCCTTCATTGACCGGACCCTAAAGACCCCAGCTGTTGCCCACCGAACCACCAAAGGGGTGTTATAACACCTGAAGCCCGCCGGGATCAAGCTCTTCATACACCGGCAGTAAGCTTGATACATCCGCCGACGGTCCCCGCTGCTCCCCGCTACCCCCGGTACTTTAAAAGTTAAACTCGGCTCTCACTGGTCCTTGGTGGGAGTCAGGAGGCTCCCACCACCACTTCCACAGCGGCACCGCTCACCGGGAGTCGCGCAGAGCGGGGAAATCACCGGCGCTGCTGAGAAGAAGCAGCTGCTGACGTGCGGTAATGTAGATCAATGCGCGCGCCGGGACTCCTTCGCGCACGGCTGCAGCAGCGCGGCCGCTGATGTGACAAGTGAACAGCGCGGCTCCTTTCTCTCGGCAGAGAACTACAAGGCATCACGAGTTCGAGCACCGGATTCCCACCATAACCCGGGGACACTGCGGCTGTTCAATATATGTATAAATAATAACAATAAGTGTATCATACTGATAAGCCTCTCTAGCGGGGAGAGACTTCCACAAATGTAATTACACTGCATAGCTGAAATATAGGCTACCCTGGGGGCGTGGCCAGCGCTGGGACTGTGAGGACGTCTTTGCTGTGAGCTCCGATCTGGGGCCACCTAACCAAGCGATACTATAAAGCATACCGCTGTGATTCCACTAAAACTTGCAGCCTCCGACACCGGAATAGCTGCTGCACATAACAGTACCATCCCGGCGTGGCTGCCCGCAATAATCGCGGAGAAAAAGCTTTCACAGTGACCGCTGCAGCACAAGTATGAAAAATCAAGATGGCGGCGGCAGCTCGCCGCACACTGAAGACGCGAATCCAGGAAGTGCAGGCAAGTCCCAAATTAGCCGCGGGCGCCCGCTTTACAAAGTGACACCGCAAAGGCAGAAACATGCTGCCTTTAAAGCGAGGACCAACCAGCGATCCTCGCAGAAGAAATCAGCGGCAACAGTGAGTAATAAGAAGCGGGGAGAGCCGGTGAGAGAAAGCCCTGCACGGAGCTCCCGTTCTCGCTCCTCCTCTCGCGAGAGCCGCCATCTTGAGAGGGAGAGCGAGCGATCTCAGATTCACAGCGCCGGTAAGACTGTTAAGCGCTCGCTGGCTAAATTAGCCGCTTCCAGCCAATGCACAACGCCGGTTAAGGGGGCTTTAACACCGATTAAGGGGGCTACATCATGCCCTGATATGTCATTAATTTCGGACGCTCCTTTTACCCCACCATTATTAGGGGAGGCTGCTTATGATAAATATAATGCCGCATATGACAATAATAACAGCCCTATTGCGGTGCCGGTTATTACCCATGATACTCCCTTCACCAGAGAGAATATCACCATTACTGCAGCACAAAGGGGCCCACAAAATAAAGAGTCAGTTAATATATCTGCTCCTAAGGATCTAAGCAACCCAGGACTGGCTGACACCCTTTTACAAGCTCTATCTGAGGTGGATGCTTCCACCAAAAACGCCTCAGAAATCTTTATTAAGAACATTATTCTTCTCTTGGCTCAATCTTTCCAGTCACAATTAGAATCTCATAATCTATCCCTCCGCAAAGATATAGATGGTCTTGGACAGCGTGTGGACCACCTTGAACGGAAAATGGGAGAATTGGTGGAGTCCCATAATAAATTGATAGACGCACATTATAACCTGGAAGACGAGGTGGCCCAAATAAAATCAAAACAGATTGAACAAGAAGATAGGAGCAGGCGTAGTAACTTAAAATTTAGAGGGATACCTGAGTCAATCAAAGATCGTGATCTTACAGAATACACCCAAAAAATGCTTCACTCAGTTCTTCCTAGAGCTTCTAGGGGTGATCTAACACTGGAGCGCATTCACAGATTACCTAAATCCAAATACGCACCAACTACAGCTCCCAGGGACGTCATAGCCTGTTTCCACTATTTTCAAATTAAAGAGGAAATTCTCAGGAAAAGCAAGCAACTGCCAAATTTACCGACCCCCTACAACAAGATTAAAATTTTCGCAGACTTTTCAAGAGCCACATTACAAAAACGGAGAGAATATATTCCTGTCACGGACCATCTTAGGAATAACAAGATACTGTATAAATGGGGTTTTCCAACCAAATTGATCGTGATTAAGGAAGATGTCATTTTTGCGCTAACTGACTTAAATAACTCTGACAAATTTATTCATGATCTAGGCCTGCCACCCATGGAGAGATCAAGTTCTGGACGCAAAGACAGCGGAGTTTCTGATCATCTTCCAAGACATGTCAAGCCCTCGTGGATCACGAAGAAAAACAGATAAAGTTTTTGAACTGTGTTAGGCTGGCCCCACTCACTTGGCCCTTAATTTCACCCCCTAAACTTTGAATGAGTACTTACTCATTTACACACACACTTCGGTGTGCATCAACTGTTGGTTTTATAACCCACTTTTTTGCTGGTTGCAATTATGTTATTTTTATCTTTTATCTGTATGCAGGTCTGTGTGCATCTCTACTAAGCGGAGACCGTCGTTTGCTTTCACTTTCATCTGATCTGGAAGGGTTCATCATCATCGTCATGTTGGGGATACAGGTTCTGTGTAGGTTGCCTCTTTTGTTTCTACAGGGTTTGCTGGTCTTATTAATCTCCTTCTCTGTGGACAATTCTAATTGTAAATACAGACATCACTACATAATCTACAAACACCAATACTATGTCTTTAAATATTGTGTCCTATAACGTGAATGGTTTGAACAACCCCTACAAGAGATTTACTCTTTGGAAAGATATGCGTAGACTTAAAGCTGATATAGTCCTGCTTCAGGAAACTCATTTATTAGAATCTGATAACCATAGACTCCGAAATAAATATTTCTCGCAAATATTCTTTTCAAGCAGTGAAAAGAAAAAAGCGGGGGTTGCGATAGCCATTCACAAGGATTTACCTTTTAAAATAATAGACACAATGAAGGACGAGGAAGGTAGACAAATCACTATTAAGGGAAAATTGGGAGATGTTAATTTCACCATTGCTAACATACATGCCCCTAATTCAAGTCAAATTCGCTTTCTTAATAGATTCAAAAAAAAACTGGAGGACTTCAGTGAGGGTCATGTTGTATGGGGCGGGGATTTTAATCATATTGTTGATCCCCATTTGGATTGCTCCCACCCGCTGACCTATTATAAAAAACAAAATTTATCTTACTGGCTAAGACAATCTGGATTACAAGACAGCTGTAGAGTGCTGAATACTAATTCAAAAGAATTCACAAGATATTGTCCATATAATAAATCCTTCACTAGGATTGACCATATTTTCACAAGTCTTTCAGTTTTAGATCTATATGAAAAATTTGTCACGGGCCCAATCACTTGGTCAGACCATGCACCTATCCTCCTTAGACTTAAAAATACAGATAGAGAAAATAAATCATACAATTGGAAATACAGTAAATTCATAACCAGTACACAGGAAAATTCCAAATTAATAGAACAAACCATCTCCCACTATTTTGTTGAAAACTCTACACAAGAAATCAACCCAGAGATATTATGGCAAGCCCACAAGTGTGTGATTAGGGGAACATTAATTCAGCTTGGAGCTAAACAAAAAAAAATAAGAGAGTTTAGACAGAAAGAACTAATAGAAAAAATTAAAATCCTGGAAGCCTCTGCTCAAAATGATAGTAGTTTTGATAAACACAAAGAATTGCATATTTGTAGGCTAGATCTTAGGAATCTATTAATTGCTCAGTATGATAAAAAAGCCACTTTTTTTGGGGCTGGATACTATACGGACAATAATAGACCAACTAGGCTGATGGCCAACAAATTCAAACCTATAAAGATGAGAAAGGTGGTTGATAGAATATCATTGGCTTCTGGCGATGTTCTAAAACCAAAGGACATCGCAAAGGCTTTCAGGGATTATTACTTTAAACTATATAACCTGAAAGATAATATAGATGTCTCACCTCCCTCCCAAGACCAAATTGATTTATTTCTAGAGAAAATAAAACTGGGGAGCCTTACGCCAGAGCAAAGAGAAACACTTGATATGCCCTTTAGCGAGAAAGAGGTTATGAATGTTATTAATGCCTTTAAAATTAACAAAGCACCGGGTCCAGACGGTTTCACGAGTGAGTACTACAAACAGTTTCAAAAATTGCTTATCCCCCACCTTACCCAGACACTCAATTTTATCAGAGTGAATGGAAAATGTGACAATGAAATGCTCAAAGCCACAATAGTAGTCATTCCTAAACCCAATAAAGATACAACAAAAATTGAAAATTTTAGACCAATTTCACTACTAAATACCGACATTAAAGCATATGCAAAAATCATAGCAAATAGACTACAACACATTATTCCAGATGTTGTTCACCCTGATCAGGTTGGTTTCGTCAAACAAAGACAAACATACGATAGCACTAGACGGGTGTTGAATCTTCTTTCTCTATGTAACCGTAGGCAGATTCCCAGTTTATTCATCACTTTAGACGCTGAAAAAGCGTTTGATCGTTTGAGCTGGGACTTTGCATTTGCGGTACTCAAGAAATTAAATTTTAGTCCAAACCTAATCAATAGCATACAAACATTATACTCTGCCCCTTCAGCCGCTGTATTTGTTAACAACATAATGTCAGAACAGTTCCCGATCTCTAACGGCACGAGGCAGGGATACCCACTTTCCCCTCTGATTTTTATCCTTAGTCTTGAACCGTTAGCTCAGTACATCAGGGACTCTGAAGAGATTAAAGGTATATCCTCAGGCAACATAGATCATAAAATTGGATTATATGCGGATGATATTATCCTAACCTTGTCAAACCCAATTAGCTCAATCAAATACGCTTGGGAAATTATAAAGGACTTTGGTAGAGTTTCTCTCTATAAATTGAACCATTCCAAAACTATTGTACTATCTCTCTATTTATCAACTCAAACGAAACAGATACTACACAGTTCCTACCCTTTCATATGGAACCGTACCCAAACCCCTTACCTGGGCATCTTATTGACGAATGATATACACAATCTATACAAGATCAACGCTGATCACGTTTATAACGAAATAGAACAAACTATTAAAACCATTTCAAAATCCCCTTCCTCATGGCTTGGAAAAATTACCTTGTATAAAATGCTTCTCCTTCCTAAAATTCTATATTTCTTTAGGAATGTCCCCCTACCACTTCCCAATCTTATTTTACAAAATTTGATTAAACAAATGAACAGATTTATATGGCCTAAGGGGAAATCGAGGATAAAAAAACAAATTTTGATTCGTTCTAAAGAGAACGGGGGAATTGCTCTTCCGGATATAAGCGCATATTACCACTCCAGTATCCTTGACCAAACCAAATTATGGTTCAGGAATACTGAAAATTTGGAATGGCCCAAAATGGAATTAACCTCCATGCCCAACCAGGAACCCCTTTTATATCTATATAGATTCTTTATAAAGCATCAGAAAGTTGAGAGTATTCATAATCCCATCATCAAGGCGGCAGTTCAAAGCTGGATACATTTTCAAGCTCATAAATCCAACAGACCTCCTCATCCTGTCTACCCACTCCCCATTTCATACTTGCTCCCGGTTAGGCCCACACTTAGATTTCGTTTTGAAAAGTGGTCGACACTAGGGATTAAGTATATCCATGATATGCTGGAAGCTAATAAATTTGTTCCCTTTCAAATACTGAAAGATAGATTTAAGATTGAGAGTTGTGAATTTATGAATTATTATTTGCTTAAAGAGGAGTATAAAAGATTAGAACTAAACACTCCCAAAAAAATATTACTTAATCAAACTGCCATTAATTTTTTCAAAACCCCACCTCTAAAAAACAAGAGCTGTCTGAGGTCCTTCTATAATATATTGACTGACAAATATACTTTTAGCAGCTCGGGTTCCTTTGAGAAATGGGCACAAAGATTAAATAAAACAATTTCACCATCTCAATGGACACAATCATTCAAATTAGCTACGAAAGCCTCCAGATGCTCGAATACCCTGGAAACCCATTATAAACTAATTCAGAGATATTATTTAACTCCCAATAGACTTAAACATTTTATTAAGGGTCATGATGGGATGTGTTGGAGGAAATGTGGTCAGTCAGCAGATTTGCTACATGTTTTCTGGTCCTGTCCCCTTCTGAAAAATTTCTGGTCTGAGATTTTCTTAATAATTTCACTTCTGACTGGGGAAACTATATTGCCATGCCCTGATATGGCCTTATTGCTTATTAATCTACATCAATTCAAAATGGACAGATTTCTAGCAGCTCATGTTCTAATGTCCGCAAGCTATTTGATTGTGAAAGAGTGGAATAACATTCGCCCGCCCAACGTGAAACATTTGATATTGTTGATCGATAGACATTTTGTATATGAGGAAATTTATTATACTAATCTTCTATCCAAAGATCGTTTTCATGCCAGATGGGGTAAATGGTCACAATTAAAAAAGCAATTTGACGGTTTCTTTTCCTGATTGTACACTTGTACCTGCTATAGAATATTTACTACAGTTATACAGATACAGTTATGTTTTGTTATTCGTTTTCTTTGTTTAAACTCAATAAAAATCTAATTGAAATGAAATACAAAGAATCAGGATCCATTGTCCTAAGGCTTGGAAAAATGCCAGGCCATGCATGAAGTAAATAGGTGTAATTCCATAGCAGTTGTAAAGATAAGTTACCCAAGTCCTGTCCCTCGGGAAAAAAACAAAGGAAGCCCTGAACCCCACGCGTATCGACGCTACTCAAGCGTCTTCATCAGAGGAAAAATTGACACCCTACACGCTACACGCTACACTCTACACCCTACACAATACACGCTACTTGCTACACCCTACATGCTACACTCTACACGCTACACGCTACACGCTACACCCTACACGGTACACGCTACTTGCTACACCCTACATGCTACACGCTACACGCTACACGCTACACCCTACACGCTACACCCTACACTCTACACCCTACACCCTACACGCTACACGCTACACGATACACCCTACACGCTGCACCCTACACTCTACACCCTACACGCTACACCCTACACGCTACACTCTACACGCTAAACGCTACAGCTTATACCCTACACTCTACACCGTACACCCTACATGCTACACTCTACACCCTACACGCTACACCCTACACCCTACATGCTACACCCTACACTCTACACCCTACACGCTACACCCTATGCCCTGCACGCCACACACTAAACTCTACACGCTACACCCTACACCCTACACTGTACACCCTACACCCTACACGCTACACGCTACACTCTACACGCTACACCCTACACTCTACACCCTACACCCTACACGCTATACGCTACACTCTACACCCTTCACGCTACACGCTACACCCTACACGCTACACTCTACACCCTACACGCTACACCCTACACTCTACACCCTACACCCTACACACTACACGCTACTCGCTACACTCTACACCCTACACGCTACACTCTACACTCTACTCCCTACTCTCTACACGCTACACTCTATACCCTACACTCTACAACGCTACGCGCTACACGCTACACACTACACACTACACGCTACACTTTACACTCTACACGCTACACACTACACGCTACACGCTACACTCTACACCCTACACCCTACTCTACATGCTACACGCTACACGGTACATGATACACGCTACACCCTACACGCTACACGCTACACCCTACACGCTACACGCTACACTCCACACCCTACACGCTACACCCTACACCCTACTCCCTACACTCTACACGCTACACGCTACACCCTACACCCTACACTGTACACCCTACACCCTACATGCTACACTCTACACTCTGCTCCCTACTCTCTACACGCTACACTCTATACCCTACACTCTACACGCTACGCGCTACACGCTACACACTACACGCTACACCCTACACGCTACACTTTACACTCTACACGCTACACTCCACACTCTACACACTACACTCTACACCCTACACCCTACACCCTACTCTACATGCTACACGCTACACGCTACATGCTACACCCTACACGCTTCACCCTACACCCTACACGCTACACGCTACACTCTACACCCTACACTCTACACCCTACACGCTACACGCTACACTCTACACGCTAAACGCTACAGCTTATACCCTACACTCTACACCGTACACCCTACACGCTACACTCTACACCCTGCACGCTACACCCTACACCCTACACCCTACATGCTACACCCTACACTCTACACCCTACACCCTACATGCTACACTCTACACCCTACACCCTACTCTACATGCTACACGCTACACGGTACATGATACACGCTACACCCTACACGCTACACGCTACACCCTACACGCTACACGCTACACGCTACAATCTACACCCTACACGCTACACCCTACACCCTACTCCCTACACTCTACACGCTACACGCTACACCCTACACCCTACACTGTACACCCTACACCCTGCACGCTACACTCTACACTCTGCTCCCTACTCTCTACACGCTACACTCTATACCCTACACTCTACACGCTACGCGCTACACGCTACACACTACACGCTACACCCTACACGCTACACTTTACACTCTACACGCTACACTCTACACTCTACACACTACACTCTACACCCTACACCCTACTCTACATGCTACACGCTACACGCTACATGCTACACCCTACACGCTACACCCTACACGCTACACGCTACACGCTACACGCTACACTCTACACCCTACACTCTACACCCTACACGCTACACGCTACACGCTACACGCTACACTCTACACGCTAAACGCTACAGCTTATACCCTACACTCTACACCGTACACCCTACACGCTACACTCTACACCCTACACGCTACACCCTACACCCTACACCCTACATGCTACACCCTACACTCTACACCCTACACCCTACACGCTACACCCTACGCCCTGCACGCCACACACTACACTCTACACGCTACACCCTACACACTACACTCTACACGCTACACGCTACACGCTACACGCTACACTCTAACCCTACACGCTACACTCTACACCCTACACACTACACTCTATACGCTACACGGTACACACTTCACGCTACGCCCTACACCCTACACGCTACATGTTACACTCTACACCCTACACGCTACACTCTACACCCTACACGCTACACCCTACACCCTACACGCTACACACTACACGCTACACTCTACACCCTACACGCTGCACTCTGTACGCTACACGGTACACGCTACACGCTACACCCTACACCCTACATGCTACACGCTACACCCTACACTGTACACCCTACACCCTGCACGCTACACTCTACACGCTACATGCTACACCCTACACTCTACACCCTACACGCTATACGCTACACTCTACACACTGCACGCTACACGCTACACGCTACACCATACACGCTACACTCTACACCCTACACGCTACACTCTACATGCTACACGCTACACGCTACATGCTACACGCTACACCCTACACGCTACACTCTACACCCTACACCCTACCCCCTACACGCTACACTCTTCACCCTACACGCTACACCCTACACTCTACACCCTACACCCTACACGCTACTCGCTACACTCTACACCCTACCCGCTACACTCTACATGCTACACGCTACACTCTACACTCTACACGCTACACGCTACACTCTACACCCTACACGCAACACGCTACACTCTACACCCTACACGCTACACTCTGCATGCTACACGCTACACCCTACACCCTACACGCTACACTCTACACGCTACACGCTACACTCTACACCATACACGCTACACCCTACACTCTACACCCTACACCCTACACGCTATACCCGACACCCTACACCCTACATGCTTCACCCTACACGCTACACTCTACACTCTACACCCTACACGCTACATGCTACACTCTACACGCTACACTCTACACCCTACACGCTACACTCTACATCCTACACCCTACACGCTATACGCTACACTCTACACCCTACACCGTACACTCTACACCCTACACGCTACACGCTACACTCTACACCCTACACCCTACACACGCTACACGCTACACCCTACACTCTACACGCTACATGCTACACTCTACACCCTACACGATACATGCTACACCCTACACGCTACAGCCTACACGCTACACGCTACACTCTACACCCTACAAGCTACACGCTACACGCTACACCCTACACTCTACACCCTACACCGTACACGCTACTCGCTACACTCTACACGCTACACCCTTCACTCTACACCCTACACCCTACATGCTACACTCTACACCCTACACGGTACACCCTACAATCTACATGCTACATGCTACACTCTACACTCTACACCCTACACCCTACACGCTACATGCTACACTCTACACCCTACACGCTACACTCTACACCCTACACGCTACATGCTACACTCTACACCATACACCCTACACGCTACATGCTACACGCTACACTCTACACCCTACACGCAACACGCTAGGGTGTAGAGTGTAATATGTAGCGTGTAGTTTGTAGCGTTTAGCTTGTAGGGTGTAGCGTGTAGCGTGTAGGGTGTAGAGTGTAGCATGTAGCGTGTAGCATGTAGGGTGTAGGGTGTAGAGTGTAGAGTGTAGCGTGTAGGGTGTAGAGTGTAGGGTGTAGGATGTAGAGTGTAGGGTTTAGAGTGTAATTTGTAGCGTGTAGGGTGTAGCGTGTAGCATGTAGGGTGTAGGGTGTGGAGTGTAGGGTGTAGCGTGTAGGGTGTAGAGTGTAGCGTGTAGCGTGTAGGGTGTAGAGTGTAGGGTGTAGCGTGTAGGGTGTAGAGTGTAGTGTGTAGGGTGTAGCGTGTAGCGTGCAGGGTGTAGAGTGTAGCGTATAGCGTGTAGGGTGTAGAGTGTAGGGTGTAGCGTGTAGGGTGTAGAGTGTAGGGTGTAGCGTGTAGGGTGTAGAGTGTAGCGTGTAGCGTGTAGGGTGTAGGGTGTAGGGTGTAGCGTGTAGGGTGTAGAGTGTAGCGTGTAGCGTGTAGGGTGTAGGGTGTAGGGTGTAGCATGTAGTGTGTAGCGTGTAGCGTGTAGGGTGTAGCGTGTAGCATGTAGCGTGTAGCGTGTAGCATGTAGAGTGTAGGGTGTAGGGTGTAGCATGTAGAGTGTAGGGTGTAGGGTGTAGCGTGTAGAGTGTAGGGTATAGAGTGTAGCGTCTAGGGTGTAGAGTGTAGCGTGTAGCGTGTAGGGTGTAGAGTGTAGCGTGTAGGGTGTAGAATATAGCGTGTAGAGAGTAGGGTGTAGGGTGTAGAGTGTAGGGTGTAGGGTGTAACGTGTAGCGTGTAGGGTGTAGCATGTAGCGTGTAGGGTGTAGGGTGTAGAGTGTAGGGTGTAGCGTGTAGGGTGTAGCGTGTAGCGTGTAGGGTGTAGGGTGTAGAGTGTAGGGTGTAGCGTGTAGGGTGTAGCGTGTATCGTGTAGCGTGTAGAGTGTAGCGTCTAGCGTATAGGGTGTAGCGTGTAGCGTGTAGATTGTAGCGTGTAGGGTGTAGGGTGTAGGGTGTAGCGTGTAGCGTGTAGGGTGTAGAGTGTAGCGTGTAGTGTGTAGGGTGTAGGGTGTAGAGTGCAGAGTGTAGGGTGTAGAGTGTAGCGTGTAGAGTGTAGGGTGTAGAGTGTAGGGTGTAGAGTGTAACGTGTAGTGTGTAGGGTGTAGCGTGTAGCGTGTAGGGTGTAGCGTGTAGCGTGTAGGGTGCAGGGTGTAGAGTGTAACATGTAGCGTGTAGGGTGTAGCGTGTAGCGTGTATGGTGTAGCGTGTAGCGTGTAGTGTGTAGCGTGTAGGGTGTAGGGTGTAGAGTGTAGCGTGTAGGGTGTAGGGTGTAGAGTGCAGAGTGTAGGGTGTAGAGTGTAGCGTGTAGAGTGTAGGGTGTAGAGTGTAGGGTGTAGAGTGTAACGTGTAGTGTGTAGGGTGTAGCGTGTAGCGTGTAGGGTGTAGCGTGTAGCGTGTAGGGAGCAGGGTGTAGAGTGTAGCGTGTAGGGTGTAGAGTGTAACGTGTAGCGTGTAGGGTGTAGTGTGTAGGGTGTAGAGTGTAACGTGTAGCGTGTAGGGTGTAGCGTGTAGCGTGTAGGGTGTAGGGTGTAGAGTGTAGCGTGTTGCATGTAGGGTGTAGAGTGTAGCGTGTAGAGTGTAGCGTGTAGCGTGTAGCGTGTAGAGTGTAGCGTGTAGGGTGTAGAGTATAGTGTGTAGCGTGTAGGGTGTATGGTGTAGAGTGTAGAGTGTAGCATGTAGCGTGTAGCGTGTAGAGTGTAGCGTGTAGGGTGTAGAGTGTAGCGTGTTGCATGTAGGGTGTAGAGTGTAGCGTGTAGCGTGTAGAGTGTAGGGTGTAGAGTGTAGCGTGTTGCGTGTGGAGTGTAGCGTGTAGCGTGTAGGTTGTAGAGTGTAGCGTGTAGCGTGTAGGGTGTAGGGTGTAGCGCGTAGCGTGTAGAGTGTAGAGTGTAGCGTGTAGCATGTAGAGTTTAGAGTGTAGCGTGTAGGGTGTAGAGTGTAGGGTGTAGCGTGTAGGGTGTAGCGTGTAGCGTGTAGGGTGTAGGGTGTAGAGTGTAACGTGTAGCGTGTAGGGTGTAGCGTGTAGCGTGTAGGGTGTAGCGTGTAGCGTGTAGCGTGTAGAGTGTAGGGTGTAGAGTGTAGCGTGTAGGGTGTAGCATGTAGCGTGTAGGGTGTAGGGTGTAGAGTGTAGAGTGTAGCGTTTAGGGTGAAGCATGTAGGGTGTAGGGTGTCGGGTATAGCGTGTAGGGTGTAGGGTGTAGAGTGTAGGGTGTAGCGTGTATGGTGTAGAGTGTAGCGTGTAGCGTGCAGAGTATAGCGTGTAGGGTGTAGCGTGTAGCGTGCAGAGTGTAGCGTGTAGGGTATAGAGTGTAGCGTGTTGCGTGTAGGGTGTAGAGTGTAGCGTGTAGCGTGTAGAGTGTAGAGTGTAGCGTGTAGCGTGTAGAGTGTAGGGTGTAGAGTATAGCGTGTAGCGTGTAGGGTGTAGGGTGTAGAGTGTAGAGTGTAGCATGTAGCGTGTAGAGTGTAGCGTGTAGCGTGTAGAGTGTAGGGTGTAGCGTGTAGCGTGTAGCGTGTAGAGTGTAGGGTGTAGAGTGTAGCGTGTAGCGTGTAGAGTGTAGAGTGTAGCGTGTAGGGTGTAGAGTGTAGCGTGTAGCGTTTAGGGTGTAGGGTGTAGAGTGTAGCGTGTAGCGTGTAGAGTGTACGGTGTAGAGTGTAGGGTGTAGCGTGTAGGGTGTAGAGTGTAGCGTGTAGCGTGTAGCGTGTAGGGTTAAGCTACACACTACACACTAAACACAAAAAGAAAAGGATATGCAAACCAATGGGATCCACGTTAAAGTCAATTTTATTGTACAAAAATAGTAATCCACAAACAGAACCAGGCAAAACATACATTTAAAAACATTTAAAACACTAGTATGGCTGAATAGGCCATAAGTAATTTTACCCGAGGGAATGAAGGAAGCTAATACTTTACAGCATATGTGAGACAGGAGAAATAACCAGAGAGAAAAAATTGCTAGGTATGCGGGTACACCAATCTTAGTCAAATCTACATATAAGAAGCCTATTGTTTAGTGCCAACTGTGACCCCCTGAGTACTATGACAGGAAACATATACTCCAGCCTAGTATCTGGAAGAAATACATCATGGATCCTATTTTGTTCAACACAGCATGCGTGCGCACAGTTGGTAAGCAAATGAAAGCAGACCCCTATAGAAAGGTAATCAGGGAAATAGGTATGCTGCAGTACTACAAAATCCTAGTTATTTGGATAAATGTATGCATACAGACGCCTTGTGGAAATACAAAGAATCAGGATCCATTGTCCTAAGGCTTGGAAAAATGCCAGGCCATGCATGAAGTAAATAGGTGTAATTCCATAGCAGTTGTAAAGATAAGTTACCCAAGTCCTGTCCCTCGGGAAAAAAAACAAAGGAAGCCCTTTACCCCACGCGTATCGACGCTACTCAAGCGTCTTCATCAGAGGAAAAAGTGACACCCTACACGCTACACGCTACACTCTACACTCTACACGCTACACTCTACACCCTACACGCTACACCCTACACTCTACACGCTACATGCTACACTCTACACCCTACACAATACACGCTACACCCTACACGGTACACCCTACACCCTACACCCTACACGCTACAATCTACACGCTACACACTATACGCTACACGCTAGACGCTACACTCTACACGCTACACGCTACACGCTACACCCTACACGCTACACCCTACACTCTACACCCTACATGCTACACTCTACACGCTACACGCTACACGCTACACCCTACATGGTACACCCTACACCCTACACCCTACACGCTACAATCTACACGCTACACACTATACGCTACACGCTAGACGCTACACTCTACACGCTACACGCTACACGCTACACCCTACACGCTACACCCTACACTCTACACCCTACAACCAACACGCTACACGCTACACGCTACACCCTACACGCTACACCCTACACTCTACACCCTACACCCTACACGCTACACGCTACACGCTACACCCTACACGCTACACCCTACACTCTACACCCTACACGCTACACCCTACACGCTACACGTTACACTCTACACCCTACACCCTACTCTCTACACTCTACACTCTACACCCTACACGCTACACTCTACACCCTACACCCTACACGCTACACGCTACACTCTACACGCTAAACGCTACAGCTTATACCCTACACTCTACACCGTACACCCTACATGCTACACTCTACACCCTACACGCTACACCCTACACCCTACACCCTACATGCTACACCCTACACTCTACACCCTACACCCTACACGCTACACCCTACGCCCTGCACGCCACACACTACACTCTACACGCTACACCCTACACCCTACACTGTACACCCTACACACTACACGCTACACGCTACACTCTACACGCTACACCCTACACTCTACACCCTACACGCTATACGCTACACTCTACACCTGCACGCTACACGCTACACGCTACACGCTACACTCTACACCCTACACGCTACACCCTACACCCTACTCCCTACACTCTACATGCTACACGCTACACCCTACACCCTACACTGTACACCCTACACTCTGCACGCTACACTCTACACTCTGCTCCCTACTCTCTACACGCTACACTCTATACCCTACACTCTACACGCTACGCGCTACACGCTACACACTACACGCTACACCCTACACGCTACACTTTACACTCTACACGCTACACTCCACACTCTACACACTACACTCTACACCCTACACCCTACACCCTACTCTACATGCTACACGCTACACGCTACATGCTACACCCTACACGCTTCACCCTACACCCTACACGCTACACGCTACACGCTACACTCTACACCCTACACTCTACACCCTACACGCTACACGCTACACGCTACACTCTACACGCTAAACGCTACAGCTTATACCCTACACTCTACACCGTACACCCTATACGCTACACTCTACACCCTGCACGCTACACCCTACACCCTACACCCTACATGCTACACCCTACACTCTACACCCTACACCCTACATGCTACACTCTACACCCTACACCCTACTCTACATGCTACACGCTACACGGTACATGATACACGCTACATCCTACACGCTACACGCTACACCCTACACGCTACACGCTACACGCTACAATCTACACCCTACACGCTACACCCTACACCCTACTCCCTACACTCTACACGCTACACGCTACACCCTACACCCTACACTGTACACCCTACACCCTGCACGCTACACTCTACACTCTGCTCCCTACTCTCTACACGCTACACTCTATACCCTACACTCTACACGCTACGCGCTACACGCTACACTCTACACGCTACACTCTACACTCTACACACTACACTCTACACCCTACACCCTACACCCTACTCTACATGCTACACGCTACACGCTACATGCTACACCCTACACGCTACACCCTACACCCTACACGCTACACGCTACACGCTACACTCTACACCCTACACTCTACACCCTACACGCTACACGCTACACGCTACACGCTACACTCTACACGCTAAACGCTACAGCTTATACCCTACACTCTACACCGTACACCCTACACGCTACACTCTACACCCTACACGCTACACCCTACACCCTACACCCTACATGCTACACCCTACACTCTACACCCTACACCCTACACGCTACACCCTACGCCCTGCACGCCACACACTACACTCTACACGCTACACCCTACACGCTACACTCTACACGCTACACGCTACACGCTACACGCTACACTCTACACCCTACACGCTACACTCTACACCCTACACACTACACTCTACACGCTACACGGTACACGCTACACGCTATGCCCTACACCCTACACGCTACATGTTACACTCTACACCCTACACGCTACACTCTACACCCTACACGCTACACCCTACACCCTACACGCTACACACTACACGCTACACTCTACACCCTACACGCTGCACTCTATACGCTACACGGTACACCCTACACTCTACACCCTACACGCTATACGCTACACTCTACACCCTGCACGCTACACGCTACACGCTACACCCTACACGCTACACTCTACACCCTACACGCTACACTCTACATGCTACACGCTACACGCTACACCCTACACGCTACACTCTACACCCTACACGCTACACTCTACACGCTACACGCTACACCCTACACGCTACACTCTACACCCTACACGCTACACCCTACACCCTACACGCTACACTCTACACCCTACACGCTACACCCTACACTCTACACCCTACACCCTACACGCTACTCGCTACACTCTACACCCTACCCGCTACACTCTACACGCTACACCCTACACGCTACACCCTACACGCTACACTCTACACCCTACACGCTACACTCTACATGCTACACGCTACACCCTACACGCTACACTCTACACGCTACACCCTACACGCTACACTCTACACCCTACACGCTACACTCTACATGCTACACGCTACACGCTACACCCTACACGCTACACCCTACACTCTACACCCTACACCCTACACGCTACTCGCTACACTCTACACCCTACCCGCTACACTCTACACGCTACACCCTACACGCTACACTCTACACCCTACACGCTACACTCTACATGCTACACGCTACACGCTACACCCTACACGCTACACTCTACACCCTACACTCTACACGCTACACGCTACACCCTACACGCTACACTCTACACCCTACACGCTACACCCTACACCCTACACGCTACACTCTACACCCTACACGCTACACCCTACACTCTACACCCTACACCCTACACGCTACTCGCTACACTCTACACCCTACCCGCTACACTCTACACGCTACACGCTACACTCTACACTCTACATGCTACACGCTACACTCTACACCCTACACGCAACACGTTACACTCTACACCCTACACGCTACACTCTGCACGCTACACGCTACACCCTACACCCTACACGCTACACTCTACACGCTACACGCTACACTCTACACCATACACGCTACACCCTACACTCTACACCCTACACCCTACACGCTATACCCGACACCCTACACCCTACATGCTTCACCCTACACGCTACACTCTACACTCTACACCCTACACTCTACACCCTACACGCTACACGCTACACGCTACACGCTACACTCTACACGCTAAACGCTACAGCTTATACCCTACACTCTACACCGTACACCCTACACGCTACACTCTACACCCTACACGCTACACCCTACACCCTACACCCTACATGCTACACCCTACACTCTACACCCTACACCCTACACGCTACACCCTACGCCCTGCACGCCACACACTACACTCTACACGCTACACCCTACACGCTACACTCTACACGCTACACGCTACACGCTACACGCTACACTCTACACCCTACACGCTACACTCTACACCCTACACACTACACTCTACACGCTACACGGTACACGCTACACGCTATGCCCTACACCCTACACGCTACATGTTACACTCTACACCCTACACGCTACACTCTACACCCTACACGCTACACCCTACACCCTACACGCTACACACTACACGCTACACTCTACACCCTACACGCTGCACTCTATACGCTACACGGTACACCCTACACTCTACACCCTACACGCTATACGCTACACTCTACACCCTGCACGCTACACGCTACACGCTACACCCTACACGCTACACTCTACACCCTACATGCTACACTCTACATGCTACACGCTACACGCTACACCCTACACGCTACACTCTACACCCTACACGCTACACTCTACACGCTACACGCTACACCCTACACGCTACACTCTACACCCTACACGCTACACCCTACACCCTACACGCTACACTCTACACCCTACACGCTACACCCTACACTCTACACCCTACACCCTACACGCTACTCGCTACACTCTACACCCTACCCGCTACACTCTACACGCTACACCCTACACGCTACACTCTACACCCTACACGCTACACTCTACATGCTACACGCTACACGCTACACCCTACACGCTACACTCTACACCCTACACGCTACACTCTACATGCTACACGCTACACGCTACACCCTACACGCTACACTCTACACCCTACACGCTACACTCTACACGCTACACGCTACACCCTACACGCTACACTCTACACCCTACACGCTACACCCTACACCCTACACGCTACACTCTACACCCTACACGCTACACCCTACACTCTACACCCTACACCCTACACGCTACTCGCTACACTCTACACCCTACCCGCTACACTCTACACGCTACACGCTACACTCTACACTCTACATGCTACACGCTACACTCTACACCCTACACGCAACACGTTACACTCTACACCCTACACGCTACACTCTGCACGCTACACGCTACACCCTACACCCTACACGCTACACTCTACACGCTACACGCTACACTCTACACCATACACGCTACACCCTACACTCTACACCCTACACCCTACACGCTATACCCGACACCCTACACCCTACATGCTTCACCCTACACGCTACACTCTACACTCTACACCCTACACCCTACACGCTACATGCTACACCCTACACGCAACACTCTACACCCTACACGCTACACTCTACATCCTACACCCTACACGCTATACGCTACACTCTACACCCTGCACGCTACACGCTACACTCTACACCCTACACGCTACACTCTACACCCTACACGCTACACCCTACACTCTACACCCTCCACCCTACACGCTACACGCTACACTCTACACGCTACACCCTACACTCTACACCCTACACCCTACACGCTACACGCAACACCCTACACTTTACACCCTACACCCTAAACCCTACACGCTACACCCTACACTCTACACCCTACACCCTACACTCTACACCCTACACGCTACACGCTACACTCTACACCCTACACCCTACACACGCTACACGCTACACGCTACACTCTACACCCTACACGCTACACTCTACACCCTACACGCTACACCCTACACTCTACACGCTACATGCTACACTCTACACCCTACACCCTACACGATACATGCTACACCCTACACGCTACAGCCTACACGCTACACGCTACACTCTACACCCTACAAGCTACACGCTACACGCTACACCCTACACTCTACACCCTACACCGTACACGCTACACGCTACACTCTACACGCTACACCCTTCACTCTACACCCTACACCCTACATGCTACACTCTACACCCTACACGGTACACCCAACAATCTACACGCTACATGCTACACTCTACACTCTACACCCTACACTGTCATGATCTCAATGGCAAGAGAACATAGCATCAGCATATATAGGAACTAGCTCTTGGAAGATGGGAACTGAGCTGACCATGAACTAAACCTAACGCACAACTAGCAGTGGCCGGGTAGCATGCCTACGTTGATTCTAGATGCCCAGCACCAGCCGGAGGACTAAATAATGCTAGCAGAGGAAAATATTAGTCCTAGCTCACCTCTAGAGAAATACCCCGAAAGGAGACAGAGGCCCCCCACATGTATTGGCGGTGAATTAAGATGAAATAACAAACGTAGTATGAAAATAGGTTTAGCAAATTTGAGGTCCACTTACTACATAGCAGAAGACAGAAAGGACACTTTCATGGTCAGCTGAAAACCCTATCAAAACACCATCCAGAAATTACTTTAAAACTCTGGCATTAACTCATAACACCAGAGTGGCAATTCCTGTTCACAAGAGCTTTCCAGACACAGTAACGAAACTACAGCTGTGAACTGGAACAAAAATGCAAAAACAAACATGGACAAGAGTCCAACTTATCTAGTAGTTGTCTAGGAGCAGGAACAAGCACAGAGAGGCTTCTGATAACATTGTTGACCGGCAAGCAACTAACAGAGAAGCAAGGTTATATAGCGACTCCCACATCTTGATGGGAACAGGTGAACAGAGAAGATGAAGACACCAGTTCAATTCCACCAGTAGCCACCGGGGGAGCCCAGAATCCAAATTCACAACAGTACCCCCCCCTCAAGGAGGGGGCACCGAACCCTCACCAGAACCACCAGGGCGATCAGGATGGGCCCTATGAAAGGCACGAACCAGATCAGAGGCATGAACATCAGATGCATTCACCCAAGAATTATCCTCCTGGCCGTATCCCTTCCACTTGACCAGATACTGGAGTCTCCGTCTGGAAACACGGGAGTCCAAGATTTTCTCCACAACGTACTCCAACTCACCCTCAACCAACACCGGAGCAGGAGGCTCAACGGAAGGCACAACCGGTACCTCATACCTGCGCAACAATGACCGATGAAAAACGTTATGAATAGAAAAGGATGCAGGAAGGTCCAAACGGAAGGAAACAGGGTTAAGAATCTCCAATATCTTATACGGGCCGATGAACCGAGGCTTAAACTTAGGAGAAGAGACCCTCATAGGGACAAAACGAGAAGACAACCACACCAAATCCCCAACACAAAGCCGAGGACCAACACGACGGTGGCGGTTGGCAAAAAGCTGAGTCTTCTCCTGGGACAACCTCAAATTGTCCACCACCTGCCCCCAGATCCGATGCAATCTCTCCACCACAGCATCCACTCCAGGACAATCCGAAGATTCCACCTGACCAGAGGAAAATCGAGGATGAAACCCCGAATTACAGAAAAACGGGGACACCAAAGTGGCAGAGCTGGCCCGATTATTGAGAGCGAACTCCGCCAATGGCAAAAAAGCAACCCAATCATCCTGGTCAGCAGACACAAAACACCTCAGATATGTCTCCAGGGTCTGATTAGTCCGCTCGGTCTGGCCATTCGTCTGAGGATGGAAAGCGGACGAAAAAGATAAATCTATGCCCATCCTAGCACAGAATGCCCGCCAAAATCTAGACACGAATTGGGTCCCTCTGTCAGAAATGATATTCTCAGGAATACCATGCAAACGAACAACATTTTGAAAAAACAGAGGAACCAACTCGGAAGAAGAAGGCAACTTGGGCAGAGGAACCAAATGGACCATCTTAGAGAAACGGTCACACACCACCCAGATGACAGACATCTTCTGAGAAACAGGCAGATCTGAAATAAAATCCATCGAGATGTGCGTCCAAGGCCTCTTAGGAATAGGCAAGGGCAACAATAATCCACTAGCCCGAGAACAACAAGGCTTGGCCCGAGCACAAACGTCACAAGACTGCACAAAGCCTCGCACATCTCGTGACAGGGAAGGCCACCAGAAGGACCTTGCCACCAAATCCCTGGTACCAAAAATGCCAGGATGACCTGCCAACGCAGAAGAATGAACCTCAGAGATAACTCTACTGGTCCAATCATCAGGAACAAACAATTTATCAGGTGGGCAACGATCCGGTCTATCCGCCTGAAACTCCTGCAAGGCCCGCCGCAGGTCTGGAGAAACGGCTGACAATACCACTCCATCCTTAAGGATACCTGTGGGCTCAGAGTTACCAGGCGAGTCAGGCTCAAAACTCCTAGAAAGGGCATCCGCCTTAACATTCTTAGAACCCGGTAGGTATGACACCACAAAATTAAACCGAGAGAAAAATAAAGACCAGCGCGCCTGTCTAGGATTCAGGCGCCTGGCGGTCTCAAGATAAATCAAATTTTTGTGGTCAGTCAATTCCACCACCTGATGTCTGGCCCCCTCAAGCCAATGGCGCCACTCCTCAAAAGCCCACTTCATGGCCAAAAGCTCCCGATTCCCAACATCATAATTCCGCTCAGCGGGCGAAAATTTACGGGAAAAGAAGGCACAAGGCCTCATCACGGAGCAGTCAGAACTTTTCTGCGACAACACTGCCCCAGCTCCGATCTCAGAAGCGTCGACCTCAACCTGAAAAGGTAGAGCAACATCAGGCTGACGCAACACAGGGGCAGAGGAAAAACGGCGCTTAAGCTCCCGAAAGGCCTCCACAGCATCAGGGGACCAATCAGCAACATCAGCACCCTTCTTAGTCAAATCGGTCAATGGCTTAGCAATATCCGAAAAACCAGCAATAAATCGACGATAAAAGTTAGCAAAGCCCAAAAATTTCTGAAGACTCTTAAGAGAAGAGGGCTGCGTCCAATCACAAATAGCTTGAACCTTGACAGGATCCATTTCAATGGAAGAGGGAGAGAAAATATATCCCAAAAAGGAAATCCTCTGTACCCCAAAAACACACTTAGAACCCTTCACACACAAAGAATTAGACCGCAAAACCTGAAAAACCCTCCTGACTTGCTGGACATGAGAGTCCCAGTCATCCGAAAAAATCAGAATATCATCCAGATACACAATCATAAATTTATCCAAATAATCGCGAAAAATATCATGCATAAAGGACTGGAAAACAGACGGAGCATTTGAAAGACCAAAAGGCATCACTAAATACTCAAAGTGGCCCTCGGGCGTATTAAATGCGGTTTTCCACTCATCCCCCTGCCTGATTCGCACCAAATTATACGCCCCACGAAGGTCAATCTTAGAGAACCACTTGGCCCCCTTTATGCGAGCAAACAAATCAGTCAGCAACGGCAATGGGTATTGATATTTAACAGTGATTTTATTCAAAAGCCGATAATCAATACATGGTCTCAAAGAGCCGTCTTTTTTTGACACAAAGAAAAAACCGGCTCCTAAGGGAGATGACGATGGACGAATATGTCCCTTTTCCAAGGACTCCTTTATATATTCTCGCATAGCAGCATGTTCAGGCACAGACAGATTAAATAAACGACCCTTTGGGTATTTACTACCCGGGATTAAATCTATGGCACAATCGCACTCTCGGTGCGGAGGTAACGAACCAAGCTTGGATTCTTCAAAGACGTCACGATAGTCAGACAGGAACTCAGGAATTTCAGAGGGAATAGATGATGAAATGGAAACCACAGGTACATCCCCATGAGCCCCCTTACATCCCCAGCTCAACACAGACATAGCTCTCCAGTCGAGGACTGGGTTGTGAGATTGCAGCCAAGGCAATCCTAGCACCAAATCATCATGTAGATTATACAGCACCAGAAAGCGAATAATCTCCTGGTGATCCGGATTAATACGCATAGTTACTTGTGTCCAGTATTGTGGTTTATTATTAGCCAATGGGGTGGAGTCAATCCCCTTCAGAGGAATAGGAGTCTCCAAAGGCTCTAAATCATACCCACAGCGTTTGGCAAAGGACCAATCCATAAGACTCAAAGCGGCGCCAGAGTCGACATAGGCGTCCGTGGTAATAGATGACAAAGAGCAAATCAGGGTCACAGATAGAATAAACTTAGACGGTAAGGTGCCAATGGAAACAGATTTATCAAGCTTTTTAGTGCGCTTAGAGCATGCTGATATAACATGAGTAGAATCACCACAATAGAAACACAACCCATTTTTCCGTCTAAAATTCTGCCGCTCGCTTCGGGACAGAATTCTATCACACTGCATACTCTCTGGCGACTTCTCAGTGGACACCGCCAGATGGTGCACTGGTTTGCGCTCCCGCAAACGCCTATCGATCTGAATAGCCATTGTCATGGACTCATTCAGACCCGCAGGCACAGGGAACCCCACCATAACATCCTTAATGGCATCAGAGAGACCCTCTCTGAAAGTCGCCGCCAGGGCGCACTCATTCCACTGAGTAAGCACAGACCATTTACGGAATCTTTGGCAGTAAATTTCCGCTTCATCTTGCCCCTGAGATAGGGACATCAAAGTTTTTTCTGCCTGAAGCTCCAAATGAGGTTCGTCATAAAGCAACCCCAAGGCCAGAAAAAACGCATCCACATTGAGCAACGCAGGATCCCCTGGTGTCAATGCAAAAGCCCAGTCTTGAGGGTCGCCCCGGAGCAAGGAAATCACAATCCTGACCTGCTGTGCAGGGTCTCCGGCAGAGCGAAATTTCAGGGACAAAAATAATTTGCAATTATTTCGAAAATTCTGAAACCCAGATCTATTCCCCGAGAAAAATTCCGGCAAAGGAATTTTCGGCTCAGATACAGGTGCATGAAAAACAAAGTCTTGCAAATTTTGTACCTTCATGGCGAGATTATTCAAACCTGCAGTTACACTCTGAAGATCCATTACAAACAGGTGGACACAGAGCCATTCAAAGATTAGAAGGAGAGAAAAAAAAAAAAAAAAATTCTCAGCAGACTTCTTATTTCTCTCCTTTCTCAGCCAAGGATTTTAACCCTTTAGTGGGCCGGTCAAACTGTCATGATCTCAATGGCAAGAGAACATAGCATCAGCATATATAGGAACTAGCTCTTGGAAGATGGGAACTGAGCTGACCATGAACTAAACCTAACGCACAACTAGCAGTGGCCGGGTAGCATGCCTACGTTGATTCTAGATGCCCAGCACCAGCCGGAGGACTAAATAATGCTAGCAGAGGAAAATATTAGTCCTAGCTCACCTCTAGAGAAATACCCCGAAAGGAGACAGAGGCCCCCCACATGTATTGGCGGTGAATTAAGATGAAATAACAAACGTAGTATGAAAATAGGTTTAGCAAATTTGAGGTCCACTTACTACATAGCAGAAGACAGAAAGGACACTTTCATGGTCAGCTGAAAACCCTATCAAAACACCATCCAGAAATTACTTTAAAACTCTGGCATTAACTCATAACACCAGAGTGGCAATTCCTGTTCACAAGAGCTTTCCAGACACAGTAACGAAACTACAGCTGTGAACTGGAACAAAAATGCAAAAACAAACATGGACAAGAGTCCAACTTATCTAGTAGTTGTCTAGGAGCAGGAACAAGCACAGAGAGGCTTCTGATAACATTGTTGACCGGCAAGCAACTAACAGAGAAGCAAGGTTATATAGCGACTCCCACATCTTGATGGGAACAGGTGAACAGAGAAGATGAAGACACCAGTTCAATTCCACCAGTAGCCACCGGGGGAGCCCAGAATCCAAATTCACAACACTACACCCTACACGCTACATGCTACACTCTACACCCTACACGCTACACTCTACACTTTACACGCTACATGCTACACTCTACACCCTACACCCTACACGCTACATGCTACACGCTACACTCTACACCCTACACGCTACACGCTAGGGTGTAGAGTGTAATATGTAGCGTGTAGTTTGTAGCGTTTAGTTTGTAGGGTGTAGCGTGTAGCGTGTGGGGTGTAGAGTGTAGCGTGTAGCGTGTAGCATGTAGGGTGTAGGGTGTAGAGTGTAGAGTGTAGCGTGTAGGGTGTAGAGTGTAGGGTGTAGGATGTAGAGTGCAGGGTTTAGAGTGTAATGTGTAGCGTGTAGGGTGTAGCGTGTAGCATTTAGGGTGTAGGGTGTGGAGTGTAGGGTGTAGCGTGTAGGGTGTAGAGTGTAGCGTGTAGCGTGTAGGGTGTAGGGTGTAGAGTGTAGGGTGTAGCGTGTAGGGTGTAGAGTGTAGCGTGTAGGGTGTAGCGTGTAGCGTGCAGGGTGTAGAGTGTAGCGTATAGCGTGTAGGGTGTAGAGTGTAGGGTGTAGCGTGTAGGGTGTAGAGTGTAGGGTGTAGCGTGTAGGGTGTAGAGTGTAGCGTGTAGCGTGTAGGGTGTAGGGTGTAGGGTGTAGCGTGTAGGGTGTAGAGTGTAGTGTGTAGCGTGTAGGGTGTAGGGTGTAGGGTGTAGCGTGTAGTGTGTAGCGTGTAGCGTGTAGGGTGTAGCGTGTAGCATGTAGCGTGTAGCGTGTAGCATGTAGAGTGTAGGGTGTAGGGTGTAGGGTGTAGCATGTAGAGTGTAGGGTGTAGGGTGTAGCGTGTAGAGTGTAGGGTATAGAGTGTAGCGTCTAGGGTGTAGAGTGTAGCGTGTAGCGTGTAGGGTGTAGAGTGTAGCGTGTAGGGTGTAGAATATAGCGTGTAGAGAGTAGGGTGTAGGGTGTAGAGTGTAGGGTGTAGGGTGTAGAGTGTAGGGTGTAGCGTGTAGGGTGTAGCGTGTAGCGTGTAGCGTGTAGGGTGTAGGGTGTAGAGTGTAGGGTGTAGTGTGTAGGGTGTAGCGTGTATCATGTAGCGTGTAGAGTGTAGCGTCTAGCGTATAGGGTGTAGCGTGTAGCGTGTAGATTGTAGCGTGTAGGGTGTAGGGTGTAGCGTGTAGCTAGGTATGCGGGTACACCAATCTTAGTCAAATCTACATATAAGAAGCCTATTGTTTACTGCCAACTGTGACCCCCTGAGTACTATGACAGGAAACATATACTCCAGCCTAGTATCTGGAAGAAATACATCATGGATCCTATTTTGTTCAACACAGCATGCGTGCGCACAGTTGGTAAGCAAATGAAAGCAGACCCCTATAGAAAGGTAATCGGGGAAATAGATATGCTGCAGTACTACAAAATCCTAGTTATTTGGATAAATGTATGCATACAGACGCCTTGTGGAAATACAAAGAATCAGGATCCATTGTCCTAAGGCTTGGAAAAATGCCAGGCCATGCATGAAGTAAATAGGTGTAATTCCATAGCAGTTGTAAAGATAAGTTACCCAAGTCCTGTCCCTCGGGAAAAAAACAAAGGAAGCCCTGAACCCCACGCGTATCGACGCTACTCAAGCGTCTTCATCAGAGGAAAAAGTGACACCCTACACGCTACACGCTACACTCTACACCCTACACGCTACACTCTACACCCTACACAATACACGCTACTTGCTACACCCTACATGCTACACTCTACACGCTACACGCTACACGCTACACCCTACACGGTACACCCTACACCCTACACGCTACACGCTACACCCTACACCCTACACGCTACAATCTACACGCTACACGCTACACACTATACGCTACACGCTAGACGCTACACTCTACACACTACACGATACACGCTACACCCTACACGCTACACCCTACACTCTACACCCTACACCCTACACGCTACACGCTACACGCTACACACTACATCCTACACGCTACACCCTACACTCTACACCCTACACCCTACACGCTACACGCTACACGCTACACCCTACACGCTACACCCTACACTCTACACCCTACACGCTACACCCTACACGCTACACGTTACACTCTACACCCTACACCCTACACTCTACACCCTGCACCCTACTCTCTACACGCTACACTCTACACCCTACACGCTACACTCTACACTCTACACCCTACACCCTACACGCTACACGCTACACTCTACACGCTACACCCTACACTCTACACCCTACACCCTACACGCTATACGCTACACTCTACACCCTGCACGCTACACGCTACACCCTACACGCTACACTCTACACCCTACACGCTACACCCTACACTCTACACCCTACACCCTACACACTACACGCTACTCGCTACACTCTACACCCTACACGCTACACTCTACACTCTACTCCCTACTCTCTACACGCTACACTCTATACCCTACACTCTACACGCTACGCGCTACACGCTACACACTACACACTACACGCTACACTTTACACTCTACAAGCTACACACTACACGCTACACGCTACACTCTACACCCTACACCCTACTCTACATGCTACACGCTACACGGTACATGATACACGCTACACCCTACACGCTACACCCTACACGCTACACGCTACACTCCACACCCTACACACTACACCCTACACCCTACTCCCTACACTCTACACGCCACACGCTACACCCTACACCCTACACTGTACACCCTACACCCTACATGCTACACTCTACACTCTGCTCCCTACTCTCTACACGCTACACTCTATACCCTACACTCTACACGCTACGCGCTACACGCTACACACTACACGCTACACCCTACACGCTACACTTTACACTCTACACGCTATACTCCACACTCTACACACTACACTCTACACCCTACACCCTACACCCTACTCTACATGCTACACGCTACACGCTACATGCTACACCCTACACCCTACACTCTACACCCTACACGCTACACGCTACACTCTACACGCTAAACGCTACAGCTTATACCCTACACTCTACACCGTACACCCTACACGCTACACTCTACACCCTGCACGCTACACCCTACACCCTACATGCTACACCCTACACTCTACACCCTACACCCTACATGCTACACTCTACACCCTACACCCTACTCTACATGCTACACGCTACACGGTACATGATACACGCTACACCCTACACGCTACACGCTACACCCTACACGCTACATGCTACACGCTACACTCTACACCCTACACGCTACACCCTACACCCTACTCCCTACACTCTACACGCTACACGCTACACCCTACACCCTACACTGTACACCCTACACCCTGCACGCTACACTCTACACTCTGCTCCCTACTCTATACACGCTACACTCTATACCCTACACTCTACACGCTACGCGCTACACGCTACACACTACACGCTACACCCTACACGCTACACTCTACACACTACACTCTACACCCTACACCCTACTCTACATGCTACACGCTACACGCTACATGCTACACCCTACACGCTACACCCTACACCCTACACGCTACACGCTGCACGCTACACTCTACACCCTACACTCTACACCCTACACGCTACACGCTACACTCTACACGCTAAACGCTACAGCTTATACCCTACACTCTACACCGTACACCCTACACGCTACACTCTACACCCTACACGCTACACCCTACACCCTACACCCTACATGCTACACCCTACACTCTACACCCTACACCCTACACGCTACACCCTACGCCCTGCACGCCACACACTACACTCTACACGCTACACCCTACACGCTACACTCTACACGCTACACGCTACATGCTACACTCTACACCCTACACGCTACACTCTACACCCTACACACTACACTCTACACGCTACACGGTACACGCTACACGCTACGCCCTACACCCTACACGCTACATGTTACACTCTACACCCTACACGCTACACTCTACACCCTACACGCTACACCCTACACCCTACACGCTACACACTACACGCTACACTCTACACCCTACACGCTGCACTCTATACGCTACACGGTACACGCTACACGCTACACCCTACACCCTACATGCTACACGCTACACCCTACACTGTACACCCTACACCCTACACGCTACACTCTACACGCTACATGCTACACCCTACACTCTACACCCTACACGCTATACGCTACACTCTACACCCTGCACGCTACACGCTACACGCTACACCCTACACGCTACACTCTACACCCTACACGCTACACTCTACATGCTACACGCTACACGCTACATGCTACACGCTACACCCTACACGCTACACTCTACACCCTACACCCTACACCCTACACGCTACACTCTACACCCTACACGCTACACCCTACACTCTACACCCTACACCCTACACGCTACTCGCTACACTCTACACCCTACCCGCTACACTCTACACGCTACACGCTACACTCTACACTCTACACGCTACACGCTACACTCTACACCCTACACGCAACACGCTACACTCTACACCCTACACGCTACACTCTACACCATACACGCTACACCCTACACTCTACACCCTACACTCTACACGCTATACCCGACACCCTACACCCTACATGCTTCACCCTACACGCTACACTCTACACCCTACATGCTACACCCTACACTCTACACCCTACACCCTACACACTACACGCTACTCGCTACACTCTACACCCTACACGCTACACTCTACACTCTACTCCCTACTCTCTACACGCTACACTCTATACCCTACACTCTACACGCTACGCGCTACACGCTACACACTACACGCTACACGCTACACTCTACACCCTACACCCTACTCTACATGCTACACGCTACACGGTACATGATACACGCTACACCCTACACGCTACACGCTACACCCTACACGCTACACTCCACACCCTACACGCTACACCCTACACCCTACTCCCTACACTCTACACGCTACACGCTACACCCTACACCCTACACTGTCCACCCTACCATCTACACGCTACACTCTATACCCTACACTCTACACGCTACGCGCTACACGCTACACACTACACACTACACGCTACACTTTACACTCTACACGCTACACACTACACGCTACACGCTACACTCTACACCCTACACCCTACTCTACATGCTACACGCTACACGGTACATGATACACGCTACACCCTACACGCTACACGCTACACCCTACACGCTACACGCTACACTCCACACCCTACACGCTACACTCTACACCCTACTCCCTACACTCTACACGCTACACCCTACACCCTACACTGTACACCCTACACCCTACATGCTACACTCTACACTCTGCTCCCTACTCTCTACACGCTACACTCTATACCCTACACTCTACACGCTACGCGCTACACGCTACACACTACACGCTACACCCTACACGCTACACTTTACACTCTACACGCTACACTCCACACTCTACACACTACACTCTACACCCTACACCCTACACCCTACTCTACATGCTACACGCTACACGCTACATGCTACACCCTACACGCTTCACCCTACACCCTACACGCTACACGCTACACTCTACACCCTACACTCTACACCCTACACGCTACACGCTACACGCTACACTCTACACGCTAAACGCTACAGCTTATACCCTACACTCTACACCGTACACCCTACACGCTACACTCTACACCCTGCACGCTACACCCTACACCCTACACCCTACATGCTACACCCTACACTGTACACCCTACACCCTGCACGCTACACTCTACACTCTGCTCCCTACTCTCTACACGCTACACTCTATACCCTACACTCTACACGCTACGCGCTACACGCTACACACTACACGCTACACCCTACACGCTACACTTTACACTCTACACGCTACACTCTACACTCTACACACTACACTCTACACCCTACACCCTACTCTACATGCTACACGCTACACGCTACATGCTACACCCTACACGCTACACCCTACACCCTACAAGCTACACGCTACACGCTACACTCTACACCCTACACTCTACACCCTACACGCTACACGCTACACGCTACACTCTACACGTTAAACGATACAGCTTATACCCTACACTCTACACCGTACACCTTACACGCTACACTCTACACCCTACACGCTACACCCTACACCCTACACCCTACATGCTACACCCTACACTCTACACCCTACACCCTACACGCTACACCCTACGCCCTGCACGCCACACACTACACTCTACACGCTACACCCTACACGCTACACTCTACACGCTACACGCTACACGCTACACTCTACACCCTACACGCTACACTCTACACCCTACACACTACACTCTACACGCTACATGGTACACGCTACACGCTACGCCCTACACCCTACACGCTACATGTTACACTCTACACCCTACACGCTACACTCTACACCCTACACGCTACACCCTACACCCTACACGCTACACCCTACACGCTGCACTCTATATGCTACACGGTACACGCTACATGCTACACCCTACACTGTACACCCTACACCCTACATGCTACACCCTACACTCTACACCCTACACCCTACACGCTACACCCTACGCCCTGCACGCCACACACTACACTCTACACGCTACACCCTACACACTACACTCTACACGCTACACGCTACACGCTACACGCTACACTCTACACCCTACACGCTACACTCTACACCCTACACACTACACTCTACACGCTACATGGTACACGCTACACGCTACGCCCTACACCCTACACGCTACATGTTACACTCTACACCCTACACGCTACACTCTACACCCTACACGCTACACCCTACACCCTACACGCTACACCCTACACGCTGCACTCTATATGCTACACTCTACACACTACATGCTACACCCTACACTCTACACCCTACACGCTATATGCTACACTCTACACCCTGCACGCTACACGCTACACGCTACACCCTACACGCTACACTCTACACCCTACACGCTACACTCTACATGCTACACGCTACATGCTACACGCTACACCCTACACGCTACACTCTACACCCTACACCCTACACCCTACACGCTACACTCTACACCCTACACGCTACACCCTACACTCTACACCCTACACCCTACACGCTACTCGCTACACTCTACACCCTACCCGCTACACTCTACACGCTACACGCTACACTCTACACTCTACACGCTACACGCTACACTCTACACCCTACACGCAACACGCTACACTCTACACCCTACACGCTACACTCTGCACGCTGCACGCTACACCCTACACCCTACACGCTACACTCTACATGCTACACGCTACACTCTACACCATGCACGCTACACCCTACACTCTACACCCTACACCCTACACTCTATACCCGACACCCTACACCCTACATGCTTCACCCTACACGCTACACTCTACACTCTACACCCTACACGCTACATGCTACACTCTACACGCTACACTCTACACCCTACACGCTACACTCTACATCCTACACCCTACACGCTATACGCTACACTCTACACCCTGCACGCTACACGCTACACTCTACACCCTACACGCTACACTCTACACCCTACACGCTACACCCTACACTCTACACTCTCCACCCTACACGCTACACGCTACACTCTACACGCTACACCCTACACGCTACACTCTACACCCTACACGCAACACCCTACACTCTACACCCTACACCCTACATGCTACACGCTACACCCTACACGCTACACATTACACTCTAAACCCTACACTCTACATCCTACACCCTACACTCTACACCCTACACGCTACACTCTACACTCTACACCCTACACCCTACATGCTACACGCTACACGCTACACTCTACACCCTACACGCTACACGCTACACCCTACAAGCTAAACGCTACAAACTACACGCTGCATATTACACTCTACACCCTAGCGTGTAGCGTGTAGGGTGTAGAGTGTAGCGTGTAGCATGTAGCGTGTAGGGTGTATGGTGTAGAGTGTAGCATGTAGCGTGTAGGGTGTAGAGTGTAGCGTGTAGGGTGTAGAGTGTAGCATGTAGCGTGTAGGGTGTAGGGTGTAGAGTGTAGAGTGTAGCATGTAGCGTGTAGATTGTAGGGTGTATCGTGTAGGGTGTAGAGTGTAGCATGTAGGGTGTAGGGTGTAGAGTGAAGGGTGTAGCGTGTAGAGTGTAGCGTGTAGCGTGTACGGTGTAGGGTGTAGAGTGTAGGGTGTAGCGTGTAGCGTGTAGCTTGTAGGGTGTAGAGTGTAGCGTGTAGCGTGTAGGCTGTAGCGTGTAGGGTGTAGCATGTATCGTGTAGGGTGTAGAGTGTAGCATGTAGCGTGTAGAGTGTAGGGTGTAGCGTGTAGCGTGTGTAGGGTGTAGGGTGTAGAGTGTAGCGTGTAGCATGTAGGGTGTAGAGTGTAGGGTGTAGGGTGTAGAGTGTAGCGTGTAGGGTGTAGCGTGTAGGATTTAGGGTGTAGGGTGTAGAGTGTAGGGTGTTGCGTGTAGGGTGTAGGGTGTAGAGTGTAGCGTGTAGCGTGCAGGGTGTAGAGTGTAGCGTATAGCGTGTAGGGTGTAGGATGTAGAGTGTAGCGTGTAGGGTGTAGAGTGTAGCGTGTAGAGTGTAGCATGTAGCGTGTAGGGTGTAGAGTGTAGAGTGTAGCGTGTAGGGTGAAGCTTGTAGGGTGTAGGGTGTCGGGTATAGCGTGTAGGGTGTAGGGTGTAGAGTGTAGGGTGTAGCGTGTATGGTGTAGAGTGTAGCGTGTAGCGTGTAGAGTGTAGCGTGTTGGTGTAGGGAGCAGAGTGTAGAGTGTAGCGTGCAGGGTGTAGGGTGTACAGTGTAGGGTGTAGGGTGTAGCGTGTAGCGTGTAGAGTGTAGGGAGTAGGGTGTAGGGTGTAGCGTGTAGGGTGTAGAGTGTAGCGTGTATCATGTACCGTGTAGCGTGTAGCATGTAGAGTAGGGTGTAGGGTGTAGAGTGTAGCATGTAGGGTGTAGGGTGTAGAGTGTAGGGTGTAGCATGTAGGGTGTAGGGTGTAGGGTGTAGCGTGCAGGGTGTAGAGTGTAGCGTGTAGGGTGTACGGTGTAGAGTGTAGGGTATAAGCTGTAGCGTTTAGCGTGTAGAGTGTAGCGTGTAGCGTGTAGCGTGTAGGGTGTAGAGTGTAGTGTGTAGAGTGTAGCGTGTAGCGTGTAGCGTGTAGGGTGTAGGGTGAAGCGTGTAGGGTGTAGCATGTAGCGTGTAGCGTGTAGCATGTAGAGTAGGGTGTAGGGTGTAGGGTGTAGAGTGTAGTGTGTAGAGTGTGGAGTGTAGCGTGTAGAGTGTAAAGTGTAGCGTGTAGGGTGTAGCGTGTAGTGTGTAGCGTGTAGCGCGTAGCGTGTAGAGTGTAGGGTATAGAGTGTAGCGTGTAGAGAGTAGGGAGCAGAGTGTAGAGTGTAGCATGTAGGGTGTAGGGTGTACAGTGTAGGGTGTAGGGTGTAGCGTGTAGCGTGTAGAGTGTAGGGAGTAGGGTGTAGGGTGTAGCGTGTAGGGTGTGGAGTGTAGCGTGTAGCGTGTAGGGTGTAGCGTGTAGCGTGTAGGGTGTAGCGTGTATCATGTACCGTGTAGCGTGTAGCATGTAGAGTAGGGTGTAGGGTGTAGAGTGTAGCGTGTAGCGTGTAGTGTGTAGCGTGTAGAGTGTAAAGTGTAGCGTGTAGTGTGTAGTGTGTAGCGTGTAGTGCGTAGCGTGTAGAGTGTAGGGTATAGAGTGTAGCGTGTAGAGAGTAGGGAGTAGAGTGTAGAGTGTAGCGTGTAGGGTGTAGAGTGTAGCGAGTAGCGTGTAGTGTGTAGGGTGTAGGGTGTAGAGTGTAGGGTGTAGCGTGTAGGGTGTAGAGTGTAGCGTGTAGGGTGTAGCGTGTAGCGTGCAGGGTGTAGAGTGTAGCGTATAGCGTGTAGGGTGTAGGGTGTAGAGTGTAGGGTGTAGCGTGTAGATTGTAGCGTGTAGCGTGTAGGGTGTAGGGTGTACAGTGTAGGGTGTAGCGTGTAGAGTTTAGTGTGTGGCGTGCAGGGCATAGGGTGTAGCGTGTAGGGTGTAGGGTGTAGAGTGTAGGGTGTAGCGTGTAGGGTGTAGAGTGTAGCATGTAGGGTGTACGGTGTAGAGTGTAGGGTATAAGCTGTAGCGTTTAGCGTGTAGAGTGTAGCGTGTAGCGTGTAGCGTGTAGGGTGTAGGGTGTAGAGTGTAGAGTGTAGCGTGTAGGGTGTAGAGTGTAGCGTGTAGGGTGTAGGGTGTAGGGTGTAGAGTGTAGGGTGAAGGGTGTAGCGTGTAGCGTGTAGCGTGTAGGGTGTAGGGTGTAGATTGTAGCGTGTAGGGTGTAGCATGTAGCGTGTAGGGTGTAGAGTGTAGAGTGTAGCGTGTAGGGTGAAGCATGTAGGGTGTAGGGTGTCGGGTATAGCGTGTAGGGTGTAGGGTGTAGAGTGTAGGGTGTAGCGTGTATGGTGTAGAGTGTAGCGTGTAGCGTGCAGAGTATAGCGTGTAGGGTGTAGCGTGTAGCGTGCAGAGTGTAGTGTGTAGGGTGTAGAGTGTAGCGTGTTGCGTGTAGGGTGTAGAGTGTAGCGTGTAGCGTGTAGAGTGTAGAGTGTAGCGTGTAGCGTGTAGAGTGTAGCGGGTAGGGTGTAGAGTGTAGCGAGTAGCGTGTAGGGTGTAGGGTGTAGAGTGTAGGGTGTAGCGTGTAGGGTGAAGTGTAGCGTGTAGGGGGTAGGGTGTAGGGTGTAGACTGTAGCGTGTAGGGTGTAGCGTGTAGCATGTAGCGTGTAGCGTGTAGCATGTAGAGTGTAGCGTGTAGGGTGTAGAGTGTAGCGTGTAGGGTGTAGCGTGTAGCGTGTAGCGTGCAGTGTGTAGAGTGTAGCGTATAGCGTGTAGGGTGTAGAGTGTAGGGTGTAGCATGTAGCGTGTAGAGTGTAGCGTGTAGGGTGTAGGGTGTACAGTGTAGGGTGTAGCGTGTAGCATGTAGGGTGTAGGGTGTAGCGTGTAGCGTGTACCGTGTAGCGTATAGAGTGCAGCGTGTAGGGTGTAGAGTGTAGCGTGTAGTGTGTAGCGTGTAGGGTGTAGGGTGTAGCGTGTAGGGTGTAGAGTGTAGCGTGTAGGGTGTAGAGTGTAACATGTAGCGTGTAGGGTGTAGGGCGTAGCGTTTAGCGTGTACCGTGTAGCGTATAGAGTGTAGTGTGTAGGGTGTAGAGTGTAGCGTGTAGGGTGTAGAGTGTAGCGTGTAGCGTGTAGCGTGTAGAGTGTAGTGTGTAGGGTGTAGCGTGTAGAGTGTAGTGTGTGGCGTGCAGGGCGTAGGGTGTAGCGTGTAGGGTGTAGAGTGTAGCGTGTAGCGTGTAGCGTGTAGGGTGTAGAGTGTAGGGTGTAGCATGTAGGGTGTAGGGTGTAGGGTGTAGCGTGTAGGGTGTAGAGTGTAGCGTGTAGGGTGTACGGTGTAGAGTGTAGGGTATAAGCTGTAGCGTTTAGCGTGTAGAGTGTAGCGTGTAGCGTGTAGCGTGTAGCGTGTAGGGTGTAGAGTGTAGGGTGTAGAGTGTAGCGTGTAGCGTGTAGCGTGTAGCGTGTAGGGTGTAGGGTGTAGCGTGTAGGGTGTAGCATGTAGCGTGTAGCGTGTAGCATGTAGAGTAGGGTGTAGGGTGTAGGGTGTAGAGTGTAGTGTGTAGAGTGTAGAGTGTAGCGTGTAGAGTGTAAAGTGTAGCGTGTAGGGTGTAGGGAGCAGAGTGTAGAGTGTAGCGTGCAGGGTGTAGGGTGTACAGTGTAGGGTGTAGGGTGTAGCGTGTAGCGTGTAGAGTGTAGGGAGTAGGGTGTAGGGTGTAGCGTGTAGGGTGTAGATTGTAGCGTGTAGCGTGTAGCGTGTAGGGTGTAGCGTGTAGCGTGTAGGGTGTAGCGTGTATCATGTACCGTGTAGCGTGTAGCATGTAGAGTAGGGTGTAGGGTGTAGAGTGTAGCATGTAGGGTGTAGAGTGTAGGGTGTAGCATGTAGGGTGTAGGGTGTAGGGTGTAGCGTGCAGGGTGTAGAGTGTAGCGTGTAGGGTGTACGGTGTAGAGTGTAGGGTATAAGCTGTAGCGTTTAGCGTGTAGAGTTTAGCGTGTAGCGTGTAGCGTGTAGGGTGTAGAGTGTAGGGTGTAGAGTGTAGCATGTAGCGTGTAGCGTGTAGGGTGTAGGGTGAAGCGTGTAGGGTGTAGCATGTAGCGTGTAGCGTGTAGCATGTAGAGTAGGGTGTAGGGTGTAGGGTGTAGAGTGTAGTGTGTAGAGTGTGGAGTGTAGCGTGTAGAGTGTAAAGTGTAGCGTGTAGGGTGTAGGGAGCAGAGTGTAGAGTGTAGCGTGCAGGGTGTAGGGTGTACAGTGTAGGGTGTAGGGTGTAGCGTGTAGCGTGTAGAGTGTAGGGAGTAGGGTGTAGGGTGTAGCGTGTAGGGTGTAGATTGTAGCGTGTAGCGTGTAGCGTGTAGGGTGTAGCGTGTAGCGTGTAGGGTGTAGCGTGTATCATGTACCGTGTAGCGTGTAGCATGTAGAGTAGGGTGTAGGGTGTAGAGTGTAGCATGTAGGGTGTAGGGTGTAGAGTGTAGGGTGTAGCATGTAGGGTGTAGGGTGTAGCGTGCAGGGTGTAGAGTGTAGCGTGTAGGGTGTACGGTGTAGAGTGTAGGGTATAAGCTGTAGCGTTTAGCGTGTAGAGTGTAGCGTGTAGCGTGTAGCGTGTAGGGTGTAGAGTGTAGGGTGTAGAGTGTAGCGTGTAGCGTGTAGCATGTAGGGTGTAGGGTGAAGCGTGTAGGGTGTAGCATGTAGCGTGTAGCGTGTAGCATGTAGAGTAGGGTGTAGGGTGTAGGGTGTAGAGTGTAGTGTGTAGAGTGTGGAGTGTAGCGTGTAGAGTGTAAAGTGTAGCGTGTAGGGTGTAGCGTGTAGTGTGTAGCGTGTAGCGCGTAGCGTGTAGAGTGTAGGGTATAGAGTGTAGCGTGTAGAGAGTAGGGAGCAGAGTGTAGAGTGTAGCATGTAGGGTGTAGGGTGTACAGTGTAGGGAGTAGGGTGTAGGGTGTAGCGTGTAGGGTGTAGAGTGTAGCGTGTAGCGTGTAGGGTGTAGCGTGTAGCGTGTAGGGTGTAGCGTGTATCATGTACCGTGTAGCGTGTAGCATGTAGAGTAGGGTGTAGGGTGTAGAGTGTAGCGTGTAGCGTGTAGTGCGTAGCGTGTAGAGTGTAGGGTATAGAGTGTAGCGTGTAGAGAGTAGGGAGTAGAGTGTAGAGTGTAGCGTGTAGGGTGTAGAGTGTAGCGAGTAGCGTGTAGTGTGTAGGGTGTAGGGTGTAGAGTGTAGGGTGTAGCGTGTAGGGTGTAGAGTGTAGCGTGTAGGGTGTAGCGTGTTGCGTGCAGGGTGTAGAGTGTAGCGTATAGCGTGTAGGGTGTAGGGTGTAGAGTGTAGGGTGTAGCGTGTAGAGTGTAGCGTGTAGCGTGTAGGGTGTAGGGTGTACAGTGTAGGGTGTAGGGTGTAGCGTGTAGGGTGTAGCGTGTAGCGTGTAGCGTGTAGGGTGTAGGGTGTAGAGTGTAGGATGTAGCGTGTAGCGTGTATCGTGTAGCGTGTAGAGTGTAGCGTCTAGCGTGTAGCGTATAGTGTGTAGCGTGTAGCGTGTAGATTGTAGCGTGTAGGGTGTAGGGTGTAGGGTGTAGGGTGTAGCGTGTAGCGTGTAGCGTGTAGAGTGTAGCATGTAGGGTGTAGCAAGTAGCGTGTACCGTGTAGGGTGTAGCGTGTAGCGTGTAGAGTGTAGCATGTAGGGTGTAGCAAGTAGCGTGTATTGTGTAGGGTGTAGAGTGTAGCGTGTAGCGTGTAGGGTGTCAATTTTTCCTCTGATGAAGACGCTTGAGTAGCGTCGATACGCGTGGGGTTCAGGGCTTCCTTTGTTTTTTTCCCGAGGGACAGGACTTGGGTAACTTATCTTTACAACTGCTATGGAATTACACCTATTTACTTCATGCATGGCCTGGCATTTTTCCAAGCCTTAGGACAATGGATCCTGATTCTTTGTATTTCCACAAGGCGTCTGTATGCATACATTTATCCAAATAACTAGGATTTTGTAGTACTGCAGCATACCTATTTCCCTGATTACCTTTCTATAGGGGTCTGCTTTCATTTGCTTACCAACTGTGCGCACGCATGCTGTGTTGAACAAAATAGGATCCATGATGTATTTCTTCCAGATACTAGGCTGGAGTATATGTTTCCTGTCATAGTACTCAGGGGGTCACAGTTGGCAGTAAACAATAGGCTTCTTATATGTAGATTTGACTAAGATTGGTGTACCCGCATACCTAGCAATTTTTTCTCTCTGGTTATTTCTCCTGTCTCACATATGCTGTAAAGTATTAGCTTCCTTCATTCCCTCGGGTAAAATTACTTATGGCCTATTCAGCCATACTAGTGTTTTAAATGTTTTTAAATGTATGTTTTGCCTGGTTCTGTTTGTGGATTACTATTTTTGTACAATAAAATTGACTATTTAACGTGGATCCCATTGGTTTGCATATCCTTTTCTTTTTGTGTTTAGTGTGTAGTGTGTAGCTTAACCCTACACGCTACACGCTACACGCTACACTCTACACCCTACACGCTACACCCTACACTCTACACCGTACACTCTACACGCTACACGCTACACTCTACACCCTACACCCTAAACGCTACACGCTACACTCTACACCCTACACGCTACACTCTACACTCTACACGCTACACGCTACACTCTACACCCTACACTCTACACGCTACACGCTACACGCTACACCCTACACCCTACACGCTACACGCTATACTCTACACCCTACACTCTACACGCTACACGCTACACTCTACACTCTACACGCTACACGCTACACTCTACACCCTACACGCAACACGCTACACTCTATACCCTACACGCTACACTCTGCACGCTACACGCTACACCGTACACGCTATACTCTGCACGCTACACGCTACACTCTACACCATACACGCTACACCCTACACTCTACACCCTACACCCTACACGCTATACCCGACACCCTACACCCTACATGCTTCACCCTAAACGCTACACTCTACACTCTACACCCTACACCCTACACGCTACATGCTACACCCTACACGCTACACTCTACACCCTACACTCTACACGCTACACACTACACGCTACACGCTACACCCTACACGCTACACGCTACACCCTACACGCTACACGTTACACTCTACACCCTACACCCTACACGCTACACGCTACACCCTACACGCTACACGTTACACTCTACACCCTACACGCTACACTCTACACCCTGCACCCTACACGCTACAATCTACACCCTACACCCTACACGCTACACGCTACACGCTACACTCTACACCCTACACGCTACACCCTACACTTTACACCGTACACTACACGCTACACGCTACACTCTACACCCTACACCCTACACGCTACGCGCTACACTCTACACCCTACACGCTACACTCTAAACTCTACATGCTACACGCTACACTCTACACTCTACACGCTACACGCTACACCCTACACCCTACACGCTACACGCTACACTCTACAACCTACACGCTACACGCTACACTCCACACGCAACACGCTACACTCTACACCCTACACTCTACACGCTACACGCTACACTCTACACCCTACACTCTACACGCTACACGCTACACTGTACACCCTACATGCAACACGCTACACTCTACACCCTACACACTACACTCTACACGCTACACGCTACATGCTACACTCTACACTCTACACCATACACCCTACACGCTACACACTATACTCTACACCCTACACGCTACACTCTACACGCTACACGCTACACGCTACACTCTACACGCTACACCCTACACGCTACACGCTACACCCTACACGCTACACGTTACACTCTACACCCTACACCCTACACACTACACCCTACACGATACACGTTACACTCTACACCCTACACCCTACACGCTACACGCTACACCCTACACGCTACACGTTACACTCTACACCCTACACCCTACACACTACACCCTACACGATACACGTTACACTCTACACCCTACACGCTACACTCTACACCCTGCTCCCTACACGCTACACGCTACACCCTACACGCTACACGCTACACCCTACACACTACACGTTACACTCTACACCCTACACTCTACACCCTACACTCTACACGCTACACTCTACACCCTACACTCTGCACTCTACACCCTACACGCTACACTCTACACCCTACACCCTACACGCTACACACTACACGCTACACGCTACACCATACACGCTACACGCTACACCCTACACGCTACATGTTACACTCTACACCCTGCACCCTACACGCTACACGCTACACCCTACACGCTACACGCTACACCCTACACACTACACGTTACACTCTACACCCTACACTCTACACCCTACACTCTACACGCTACACTCTACACCCTACACTCTGCACTCTACACCCTACACCCTACACACTACACGCTACACTCTACACCCTACACGCTACACGCTACACCCTACACCCTACACGCTACAATCTACACGCTACACGCTACACCCTATACGCTAGACGCTACACTCTAAACGCTACACGATACACGCTACACCCTACACGCTACACCCTACACTCTACACCCTACACCCTACACGCTACACGCTACACCCTACACGCTACACCCTACACTCTACACCCTACACCCTACACGCTACATGCTACACCCTACTCTCTACACGCTATATTCTACACCCTACACGCTACACTCTACACCCTACACGCTACACGCTACACTCTACACCCTAGACGCTACACTCTATACCCTACACTCTACACGCTACACCCTACACCCTACACTCTACATGCTACACCCTACACCCTACACTCTACATGCTACACGCTACACGCTACATGCTACACGCTACACCCTACACGCTACACGCTACACACTACATGCTACACCCTACACCCTACACCCTACACGCTACACGCTACACTCTACACCCTACACGCTACACCCTACACTCTACACCCTACACGCTACACCCTACACTCTACACCCTACACGCTATACGCTACACTCTACACCCTGCACGCTACACGCTACACCCTACACGCTACACTCTACACCCTCTACGCTACACCCTACACTCTACACCCTACACGCTACACGCTACACTCTACACCCTACACGCTACACCCTACACTCCACACCCTACACCCTACATGCTACACGCTACACCCTACACGCTACAAATTACACTCTAAACCCTACACTCTACATCCTACACCCTACACTCTACACCCTACACGCTACACTCTACACTCTACACCCTACACCCTACATGCTACACGCTACACGCTACACTCTACACCCTACACGCTACACGCTACACCCTACAAGCTAAACGCTACAAACTACACGCTACATATTACACTCTACACCCTAGCGTGTAGCGTGTAGGGTGTAGAGTGTAGCGTGTAGCATGTAGCGTGTAGGGTGTATGGTGTAGAGTGTAGCATGTAGCGTGTAGGGTGTAGAGTGTAGCGTGTAGGGTGTAGAGTGTAGCATGTAGCGTGTAGGGTGTAGGGTGTAGAGTGTAGAGTGTAGCATGTAGCATGTAGATTGTAGGGTGTACCGAGTAGGGTGTAGAGTGTAGCATGTAGGGTGTAGCGTGTAGAGTGTAGCGTGTAGCGTGTACGGTGTAGGGTGTAGAGTGTGGGGTGTAGCGTGTAGCGTGTAGCTTGTAGGGTGTAGAGTGTAGCGTGTAGCGTGTAGGCTGTAGCGTGTAGGGTGTAGCATGTATCGTGTAGGGTGTAGAGTGTAGCATGTAGCGTGTAGAGTGTAGGGTGTAGCGTGTAGCGTGTGTAGGGTGTAGGGTGTAGAGTGTAGCGTGTAGCGTGTAGGGTGTAGAGTGTAGGGTGTAGGGTGTAGAGTGTAGCGTATAGCGTGTAGGGTGTAGGATGTAGAGTGTAGCGTGTAGGGTGTAGAGTGTAGCGTGTAGAGTGTAGCATGTAGCGTGTAGGGTGTAGAGTGTAGAGTGTAGCGTGTAGGGTGAAGCATGTAGGGTGTAGGGTGTCGGGTGTAGCGTGTAGGGTGTAGGGTGTAGAGTGTAGGGTGTAGCGTGTATGGTGTAGAGTGTAGCGTGTAGCGTGTAGAGTGTAGCGTGTAGGGTGTAGGGTGTAGCGTGTAGCATGCAGAGTGTAGCGTGTAGGGTGTAGAGTGTAGCGTGTTGCGTGTAGGGTGTAGAGTGTAGCGTGTAGCGTGTAGAGTGTAGAGTGTAGCGTGTAGCGTGTAGAGTGTAGCGGGTAGGGTGTAGAGTGTAGCGAGTAGCGTGTAGGGTGTAGGGTGTAGAGTGTAGGGTGTAGCGTGTAGGGTGAAGTGTAGCGTGTAGGGGGTAGGGTGTAGGGTGTAGACTGTAGCGTGTAGGGTGTAGCGTGCAGCATGTAGCGTGTAGCGTGTAGCATGTAGAGTGTAGCGTGTAGGGTGTAGAGTGTAGCGTGTAGGGTGTAGCGTGTAGCGTGTAGCGTGCAGTGTGTAGAGTGTAGCGTATAGCGTGTAGGGTGTAGAGTGTAGGGTGTAGCATGTAGCGTGTAGAGTGTAGCGTGTAGGGTGTAGGGTGTACAGTGTAGGGTGTAGCGTGTAGCATGTAGGGTGTAGGGTGTAGCGTGTAGCGTGTACCGTGTAGCGTATAGAGTGCAGCGTGTAGGGTGTAGAGTGTAGCGTGTAGTGTGTAGCGTGTAGGGTGTAGGGTGTAGCGTGTAGGGTGTAGAGTGTAGCGTGTAGGGTGTAGAGTGTAACATGTAGCGTGTAGGGTGTAGGGCGTAGCGTGTAGCGTGTACCGTGTAGCGTATAGAGTGTAGTGTGTAGGGTGTAGAGTGTAGCGTGTAGGGTGTAGAGTGTAGCGTGTAGCGTGTAGCGTGTAGCGTGTAGAGTGTAGTGTGTAGGGTGTAGCGTGTAGAGTGTAGTGTGTGGCGTGCAGGGCGTAGGGTGTAGCGTGTAGGGTGTAGGGTGTAGAGTGTAGGGTGTAGCATGTAGGGTGTAGGGTGTAGCGTGTAGGGTGTAGAGTGTAGCGTGTAGGGTGTACGGTGTAGAGTGTAGGGTATAAGCTGTAGCGTTTAGCGTGTAGAGTGTAGCGTGTAGCGTGTAGCGTGTAGCGTGTAGGGTGTAGAGTGTAGGGTGTAGAGTGTAGCGTGTAGCGTGTAGCGTGTAGGGTGTAGGGTGTAGCGTGTAGGGTGTAGCATGTAGCGTGTAGCGTGTAGCATGTAGAGTAGGGTGTAGGGTGTAGGGTGTAGAGTGTAGTGTGTAGAGTGTAGAGTGTAGCGTGTAGAGTGTAAAGTGTAGCGTGTAGGGTGTAGGGAGCAGAGTGTAGAGTTTAGCGTGCAGGGTGTAGGGTGTACAGTGTAGGGTGTAGGGTGTAGCGTGTAGCGTGTAGAGTGTAGGGAGTAGGGTGTAGGGTGTAGCGTGTAGGGTGTAGATTGTAGCGTGTAGCGTGTAGCGTGTAGGGTGTAGCGTGTAGCGTGTAGGGTGTAGCGTGTATCATGTACCGTGTAGCGTGTAGCATGTAGAGTAGGGTGTAGGGTGTAGAGTGTAGCATGTAGGGTGTAGGGTGTAGAGTGTAGGGTGTAGCATGTAGGGTGTAGGGTGTAGGGTGTAGCGTGCAGGGTGTAGAGTGTAGCGTGTAGGGTGTACGGTGTAGAGTGTAGGGTATAAGCTGTAGCGTTTAGCGTGTAGAGTGTAGCGTGTAGCGTGTAGCGTGTAGGGTGTAGAGTGTAGGGTGTAGAGTGTAGCGTGTAGCGTGTAGCGTGTAGGGTGTAGGGTGAAGCGTGTAGGGTGTAGCATGTAGCGTGTAGCGTGTAGCATGTAGAGTAGGGTGTAGGGTGTAGGGTGTAGAGTGTAGTGTGTAGAGTGTGGAGTGTAGCGTGTAGAGTGTAAAGTGTAGCGTGTAGGGTGTAGGGAGCAGAGTGTAGAGTGTAGCGTGCAGGGTGTAGGGTGTACAGTGTAGGGTGTAGGGTGTAGCGTGTAGCGTGTAGAGTGTAGGGAGTAGGGTGTAGGGTGTAGCGTGTAGGGTGTAGATTGTAGCGTGTAGCGTGTAGCGTGTAGGGTGTAGCGTGTAGCGTGTAGGGTGTAGCGTGTATCATGTACCGTGTAGCGTGTAGCATGTAGAGTAGGGTGTAGGGTGTAGAGTGTAGCATGTAGGGTGTAGGGTGTAGAGTGTAGGGTGTAGCATGTAGGGTGTAGGGTGTAGGGTGTAGCGTGCAGGGTGTAGAGTGTAGCGTGTAGGGTGTACGGTGTAGAGTGTAGGGTATAAGCTGTAGCGTTTAGCGTGTAGAGTGTAGCGTGTAGCGTGTAGCATGTAGGGTGTAGAGTGTAGGGTGTAGAGTGTAGAGTGTAGCGTGTAGCGTGTAGCGTGTAGGGTGTAGGGTGAAGCGTGTAGGGTGTAGCATGTAGCGTGTAGCGTGTAGCATGTAGAGTAGGGTGTAGGGTGTAGAGTGTAGTGTGTAGAGTGTGGAGTGTAGCGTGTAGAGTGTAAAGTGTAGCGTGTAGGGTGTAGCGTGTAGTGTGTAGCGTGTAGCGCGTAGCGTGTAGAGTGTAGGGTATAGAGTGTAGCGTGTAGAGAGTAGGGAGCAGAGTGTAGAGTGTAGCATGTAGGGTGTAGGGTGTACAGTGTAGGGAGTAGGGTGTAGGGTGTAGCGTGTAGGGTGTAGAGTGTAGCGTGTAGCGTGTAGGGTGTAGCGTGTAGCGTGTAGGGTGTAGCGTGTATCATGTACCGTGTAGCGTGTAGCATGTAGAGTAGGGTGTAGGGTGTAGAGTGTAGCGTGTAGCGTGTAGTGTGTAGCGTGTAGAGTGTAAAGTGTAGCGTGTAGTGTGTAGTGTGTAGCGTGTAGCGCGTAGCGTGTAGAGTGTAGGGTATAGAGTGTAGCGTGTAGAGAGTAGGGAGTAGAGTGTAGAGTGTAGCGTGTAGGGTGTAGAGTGTAGCGAGTAGCGTGTAGTGTGTAGGGTGTAGGGTGTAGAGTGTAGGGTGTAGCGTGTAGGGTGTAGAGTGTAGCGTGTAGGGTGTAGCATGTTGCGTGCAGGGTGTAGAGTGTAGCGTATAGCGTGTAGGGTGTAGGGTGTAGAGTGTAGGGTGTAGCGTGTAGAGTGTAGCGTGTAGCGTGTAGGGTGTAGGGTGTACAGTGTAGGGTGTAGGGTGTAGCGTGTAGAGTTTAGTGTGTGGCGTGCAGGGCATAGGGTGTAGCGTGTAGGGTGTAGAGTGTAGGGTGTAGCATGTAGGGTGTAGGGTGTAGGGTGTAGCGTGTAGGGTGTAGAGTGTAGCATGTAGGGTGTACGGTGTAGAGTGTAGGGTATAAGCTGTAGCGTTTAGCGTGTAGAGTGTAGCGTGTAGCGTGTAGGGTGTAGCGTGTAGGGTGTAGAGTGTAGGGTGCAGCGTGTAGGGTGTATCGTGTAGCGTGTAGCGTGTAGGGTGTAGGGTGTAGAGTGTAGGGTGTAGCGTGTAGGGTGTAGCGTGTAGCGTGTAGCGTGTAGTGTGTAGGGTGTAGAGTGTAGGATGTAGCGTGTAGGGTGTAGCGTGTATCGTGTAGCGTGTAGAGTGTAGCGTCTAGCGTGTAGCGTATAGTGTGTAGCGTGTAGCGTGTAGATTGTAGCGTGTAGGGTGTAGGGTGTAGGGTGTAGCGTGTAGCGTGTAGGGTGTAGGGTGTAGGGTGTAGCGTGTAGCGTGTAGCGTGTAGAGTGTAGCATGTAGGGTGTAGCAAGTAGCGTGTACCGTGTAGGGTGTAGCGTGTAGCGTGTAGCGTGTAGAGTGTAGCATGTAGGGTGTAGCAAGTAGCGTGTATTGTGTAGGGTGTAGAGTGTAGCGTGTAGCGTGTAGGGTGTCAATTTTTCCTCTGATGAAGACGCTTGAGTAGCGTCGATACGCGTGGGGTTCAGGGCTTCCTTTGTTTTTTTCCCGAGGGACAGGACTTGGGTAACTTATCTTTACAACTGCTATGGAATTACACCTATTTACTTCATGCATGGTCTGGCATTTTTCCAAGCCTTAGGACAATGGATCCTGATTCTTTGTATTTCCACAAGGCGTCTGTATGCATACATTTATCCAAATAACTAGGATTTTGTAGTACTGCAGCATACCTATTTCCCTGATTACCTTTCTATAGGGGTCTGCTTTCATTTGCTTACCAACTGTGCGCACGCATGCTGTGTTGAACAAAATAGGATCCATGATGTATTTCTTCCAGATACTAGGCTGGAGTATATGTTTCCTGTCATAGTACTCAGGGGGTCACAGTTGGCAGTAAACAATAGGCTTCTTATATGTAGATTTGACTAAGATTGGTGTACCCGCATACCTAGCAATTTTTTCTCTCTGGTTATTTCTCCTGTCTCACATATGCTGTAAAGTATTAGCTTCCTTCATTCCCTCGGGTAAAATTACTTATGGCCTATTCAGCCATACTAGTGTTTTAAATGTTTTTAAATGTATGTTTTGCCTGGTTCTGTTTGTGGATTACTATTTTTGTACAATAAAATTGACTATTTAACGTGGATCCCATTGGTTTGCATATCCTTTTCTTTTTGTGTTTAGTGTGTAGTGTGTAGCTTAACCCTACACGCTACACGCTACACGCTACACTCTACACCCTACACGCTACACCCTACACTCTACACCGTACACTCTACACGCTACACGCTACACTCTACACCCTACACCCTAAACGCTACACGCTACACTCTACACCCTACACGCTACACTCTACACTCTACACGCTACACGCTACACTCTACACCCTACACTCTACACGCTACACGCTACACGCTACACCCTACACTCTACACGCTACACGCTACACTCTACACGCTACACGCTACATGCTACACTCTACACTCTACACCCTACACCCTACACGCTACACGCTATACTCTACACCCTACACTCTACACGCTACACGCTACACTCTACACTCTACACGCTACACGCTACACTCTATACCCTACACGCTACACTCTGCACGCTACACGCTACACCCTACACGCTATACTCTGCACGCTACACGCTACACTCTACACCATACACGCTACACCCTACACTCTACACCCTACACCCTACACGCTATACCCGACACCCTACACCCTACATGCTACACCCTACACGCTACACGCTACACCCTACACGCTACACGTTACACTCTACACCCTACACCCTACACGCTACACGCTACACCCTACACGCTACACGTTACACTCTACACCCTACACGCTACACTCTACACCCTGCACCCTACACGCTACAATCTACACCCTACACCCTACACGCTACACGCTACACGCTACACTCTACACCCTACACGCTACACCCTACACTCTACACCGTACACTACACGCTACACGCTACACTCTACACCCTACACCCTACACGCTGCGCGCTACACTCTACACCCTACACGCTACACTCTAAACTCTACATGCTACACGCTACACTCTACACTCTACACGCTACACGCTACACCCTACACCCTACACGCTACACTCTACAACCTACACGCTACACGATACACTCCACACGCAACACGCTACACTCTACACCCTACACTCTACACGCTACACGCTACACTCTACACCCTACACTCTACACGCTACACGCTACACTGTACACCCTACATGCAACACGCTACACTCTACACCCTACACGCTACACTCTACACGCTACACGCTACATGCTACACTCTACACTCTACACCATACACCCTACACGCTACACACTATACTCTACACCCTACACGCTACACTCTACCCGCTACACGCTACACGCTACACTCTACACGCTACACTCTACACCCTACATGCAACACGCTACACTCTACACCCTACACCCTACACGCTACACGCTACACCCTACACGCTACACGTTACACTCTACACCCTACACCCTACACACTACACCCTACACGCTACACGTTACACTCTACACCCTACACGCTACACTCTATACCCTGCTCCCTACACGCTACACGCTACACCCTACACGCTACACCCTACACACTACACGTTACACTCTACACCCTACACTCTACACCCTACACTCTACACGCTACACTCTACACCCTACACTCTGCACTCTACACCCTACACCCTACACGCTACACTCTACACCCTACACCCTACACGCTACACACTACACGCTACACGCTACACCATACACGCTACACGCTACACTCTACACGCTACATGTTACACTCTACACCCTGCACCCTACACGCTACACGCTACACCCTACACGCTACACGCTACACCCTACACACTACACGCTACACTCTACACCCTACACCCTACACGCTACGCGCTACACTCTACACCCTACACGCTACACTCTAAACTTTACATGCTACACGCTACACTCTACACTCTACACGCTACACCCTACACCCTACACGCTACACGCTACACTCTACAACCTACACGCTACACGCTACACTCCACACGCAACACGCTACACTCTACACCCTACACTCTACACGCTACACGCTACACTCTACACCCTACACTCTACACGCTACACGCTACACTGTACACCCTACATGCAACACGCTACACTCTACACCCTACACGCTACACTCTACACGCTACACGCTACATGCTACACTCTACACTCTACACCATACACCCTACACGCTACACACTATACTCTACACCCTACACGCTACACTCTACACGCTACACGCTACACGCTACACTCTACACCCTACATGCAACACGCTACACTCTACACCCTACACCCTACACGCTACACGCTACACCCTACACGCTACACGTTACACTCTACACCCTACACCCTACACACTACACCCTACACGCTACACGTTACACTCTACACCCTACACGCTACACTCTACACCCTGCTCCCTACACGCTACACGCTACACCCTACACGCTACACGCTACACCCTACACACTACACGTTACACTCTACACCCTACACTCTACACCCTACACTCTACACGCTACACTCTACACCCTACACTCTGCACTCTACACCCTACACCCTACACGCTACACTCTACACCCTACACCCTACACGCTACACACTACATGCTACACGCTACACCATACACGCTACACGCTACACCCTACACGCTACATGTTACACTCTACACCCTGCCCCCTACACGCTACACGCTACACCCTACACGCTACACGCTACACCCTACACACTACACGTTACACTCTACACCCTACACTCTACACCCTACACTCTACACGCTACACTCTACACCCTACACTCTGCACTCTACACCCTACACCCTACACACTACACGCTACATTCTACACCCTACACGCTACACGCTACACCCTACACCCTACACCCTACACGCTACAATCTACACGCTACACGCTACACCCTATACGCTAGACGCTACACTCTACACGCTACACGATACACGCTACACCCTACACGCTACACCCTACACTCTACACCCTACACGCTACACGCTACACCCTACACGCTACACCCTACACTCTACACCCTACACCCTACACGCTACATGCTACACCCTACACGCTACACGTTACACTCTACACCCTACACCCTACACTCTACACCCTACACCCTACACGCTACACGCTACACACTACATGCTACACCCTACACCCTACACCCTACACGCTACACGCTACACCCTACACCCTACACTGTACACCCTACACCCTACACGCTACACTACACTCTGCTCCCTACTCTCTACACGCTACACTCTATACCCTACACTCTACACGCTACGCGCTACACGCTACACACTACACGCTACACCCTACACGCTACACTTTACACTCTACACGCTACAATCCACACTCTACACACTACACTCTACACCCTACACCCTACACCCTACTCTACATGCTACACGCTACACGCTACATGCTACACCCTACACGCTTCACCCTACACCCTACACGCTACACGCTACACGCTACACTCTACACCCTACACTCTACACCCTACACGCTACACGCTACACGCTACACTCTACACGCTAAACGCTACAGCTTATACCCTACACTCTACACCGTACACCCTACACGCTACACTCTACACCCTACACGCTACACCCTACACCCTACACCCTACATGCTACACCCTACACTCTACACCCTACACCCTACACGCTACACTCTACACCCTACACCCTACTCTACATGCTACACGCTACACGGTACATGATACACGCTACACCCTACACGCTACACCCTACACGCTACACACTACACGCTACACTCTACATCCTACACGCTACACCCTACACCCTACTCCCTACACTCTACACACTACACTCTACACCCTACACCCTACTCTATATGCTACACTCTACACGCTACATGCTACACCCTACACGCTACACCCTACACCCTACACCCTACACGCTACACGCTACACTCTACACCCTACACGCTACACCCTACACTCAACACCCTACACGCTACACCCTACACTCTACACCCTACACGCTATACGCTACACTCTACACCCTGCACGCTACACGCTACACCCTACACGCTACACTCTACACCCTACACGCTACACCCTACACTCTACACCCTACACGCTACACGCTACACTCTACACCCTACACGCTACACCCTACACTCCACACCCTACACCCTACATGCTACACGCTACACCCTACACGCTACAAATTACACTCTAAACCCTACACTCTACATCCTACACCCTACACTCTACACCCTACACGCTACACTCTACACTCTACACCCTACACCCTACATGCTACACGCTACACGCTACACTCTACACCCTACACGCTACACGCTACACCCTACAAGCTAAACGCTACAAACTACACGCTACATATTACACTCTACACCCTAGCGTGTAGCGTGTAGGATGTAGAGTGTAGCGTGTAGCATGTAGCGTGTAGGGTGTATGGTGTAGAGTGTAGCATGTAGCGTGTAGGGTGTAGAGTGTAGCGTGTAGGGTGTAGAGTGTAGCATGTAGCGTGTAGGGTGTAGGGTGTAGAGTGTAGAGTGTAGCATGTAGCATGTAGATTGTAGGGTGTACCGTGTAGGGTGTAGAGTGTAGCATGTAGGGTGTAGGGTGTAGAGTGAAGGGTGTAGCGTGTAGAGTGTAGCGTGTAGCGTGTACGGTGTAGGGTGTAGAGTGTAGGGTGTAGCGTGTAGCGTGTAGCTTGTAGGGTGTAGAGTGTAGCGTGTAGCGTGTAGGCTGTAGCGTGTAGGGTGTAGCATGTATCGTGTAGGGTGTAGAGTGTAGCATGTAGCGTGTAGAGTGTAGGGTGTAGCGTGTAGCGTGTGTAGGGTGTAGGGTGTAGAGTGTAGCGTGTAGGGTGTAGAGTGTAGGGTGTAGGGTGTAGAGTGTAGCGTATAGCGTGTAGGGTGTAGGATGTAGAGTGTAGCGTGTAGGGTGTAGAGTGTAGCATGTAGCGTGTAGGGTGTAGAGTGTAGAGTGTAGCGTGTAGGGTGAAGCATGTAGGGTGTAGGGTGTCGGGTATAGCGTGTAGGGTGTAGGGTGTAGAGTGTAGGGTGTAGCGTGTATGGTGTAGAGTGTAGCGTGTAGCGTGTAGAGTGTAGCGTGTAGGGTGTAGGGTGTAGCGTGTAGCATGCAGAGTGTAGCGTGTAGGGTGTAGAGTGTAGCGTGTTGCGTGTAGGGTGTAGAGTGTAGTGTGTAGCGTGTAGAGTGTAGAGTGTAGCGTGTAGCGTGTAGAGTGTAGCGGGTAGGGTGTAGAGTGTAGCGAGTAGCGTGTAGGGTGTAGGGTGTAGAGTGTAGGGTGTAGCGTGTAGGGTGAAGAGTGTAGCGTGTAGGGGGTAGGGTGTAGGGTGTAGAGTGTAGCGTGTAGGGTGTAGCGTGTAGCATGTAGCGTGTAGCGTGTAGCATGTAGAGTGTAGCGTGTAGGGTGTAGAGTGTAGCGTGTAGGGTGTAGCGTGTAGCGTGTAGCGTGCAGTGTGTAGAGTGTAGCGTGTAGGGTGTAGGGTGTAGAGTGTAACATGTAGCGTGTAGGGTGTAGGGCGTAGCGCGTAGCGTGTACCGTGTAGCGTATAGAGTGTAGTGTGTAGGGTGTAGAGTGTAGCGTGTAGGGTGTAGAGTGTAGCGTGTAGCGTGTAGCGTGTAGCGTGTAGAGTGTAGTGTGTAGGGTGTAGCGTGTAGAGTGTAGTGTGTGGCGTGCAGGGCGTAGGGTGTAGCGTGTAGGGTGTAGGGTGTAGAGTGTAGGGTGTAGCATGTAGGGTGTAGGGTGTAGGGTGTAGCGTGTAGGGTGTAGAGTGTAGCGTGTAGGGTGTACGGTGTAGAGTGTAGGGTATAAGCTGTAGCGTTTAGCGTGTAGAGTGTAGCGTGTAGCGTGTAGCGTGTAGCGTGTAGGGTGTAGAGTGTAGGGTGTAGAGTGTAGCGTGTAGCGTGTAGCGTGTAGCGTGTAGCGTGTAGCGTGTAGGGTGTAGGGTGTAGCGTGTAGGGTGTAGCATGTAGCGTGTAGCGTGTAGCATGTAGAGTAGGGTGTAGGGTGTAGGGTGTAGAGTGTAGTGTGTAGAGTGTAGAGTGTAGCGTGTAGAGTGTAAAGTGTAGCGTGTAGGGTGTAGCGTGTAGTGTGTAGCGTGTAGCGCGTAGCGTGTAGAGTGTAGGGTATAGAGTGTAGCGTGTAGAGAGTAGGGAGCAGAGTGTAGAGTGTAGCGTGCAGGGTGTAGGGTGTACAGTGTAGGGTGTAGGGTGTAGCGTGTAGCGTGTAGAGTGTAGGGAGTAGGGTGTAGGGTGTAGCGTGTAGGGTGTAGATTGTAGCATGTAGCGTGTAGCGTGTAGGGTGTAGCGTGTAGCGTGTAGGGTGTAGCGTGTATCATGTACCGTGTAGCGTGTAGCATGTAGAGTAGGGTGTAGGGTGTAGAGTGTAGCATGTAGGGTGTAGGGTGTAGAGTGTAGGGTGTAGCATGTAGGGTGTAGGGTGTAGCGTGCAGGGTGTAGAGTGTAGCGTGTAGGGTGTACGGTGTAGAGTGTAGGGTATAAGCTGTAGCGTTTAGCGTGTAGAGTGTAGCGTGTAGCGTGTAGCGTGTAGGGTGTAGAGTGTAGGGTGTAGAGTGTAGAGTGTAGCGTGTAGCGTGTAGCGTGTAGGGTGTAGGGTGAAGCGTGTAGGGTGTAGCATGTAGCGTGTAGCGTGTAGCATGTAGAGTAGGGTGTAGGGTGTAGGGTGTAGAGTGTAGTGTGTAGAGTGTGGAGTGTAGCGTGTAGAGTGTAAAGTGTAGCGTGTAGGGTGTAGCGTGTAGTGTGTAGCGTGTAGTGTGTAGCGTGTAGCGCGTAGCGTGTAGAGTGTAGGGTATAGAGTGTAGCGTGTAGAGAGTAGGGAGCAGAGTGTAGAGTGTAGCATGTAGGGTGTAGGGTGTACAGTGTAGGGAGTAGGGTGTAGGGTGTAGCGTGTAGGGTGTAGAGTGTAGCGTGTAGCGTGTAGGGTGTAGCGTGTAGCGTGTAGGGTGTAGCGTGTATCATGTACCGTGTAGCGTGTAGCATGTAGAGTAGGGTGTAGGGTGTAGAGTGTAGCGTGTAGCGTGTAGTGTGTAGCGTGTAGAGTGTAAAGTGTAGCGTGTAGTGTGTAGTGTGTAGCGTGTAGCGCGTAGCGTGTAGAGTGTAGGGTATAGAGTGTAGCGTGTAGAGAGTAGGGAGTAGAGTGTAGAGTGTAGCGTGTAGGGTGTAGAGTGTAGCGAGTAGCGTGTAGTGTGTAGGGTGTAAGGTGTAGAGTGTAGGGTGTAGCGTGTAGGGTGTAGAGTGTAGCGTGTAGGGTGTAGCGTGTTGCGTGCAGGGTGTAGAGTGTAGCGTATAGCGTGTAGGGTGTAGGGTGTAGAGTGTAGGGTGTAGCGTGTAGAGTGTAGCGTGTAGCGTGTAGGGTGTAGGGTGTACAGTGTAGGGTGTAGGGTGTAGCGTGTAGAGTTTAGTGTGTGGCGTGCAGGGCATAGGGTGTAGCGTGTAGGGTGTAGAGTGTAGGGTGTAGCATGTAGGGTGTAGGATGTAGGGTGTAGCGTGTAGGGTGTAGAGTGTAGCATGTAGGGTGTACGGTGTAGAGTGTAGGGTATAAGCTGTAGCGTTTAGCGTGTAGAGTGTAGCGTGTAGCGTGTAGGGTGTAGCGTGTAGGGTGTAGAGTGTAGGGTGCAGCGTGTAGGGTGTATCGTGTAGCGTGTAGCGTGTAGGGTGTAGGGTGTAGAGTGTAGGGTGTAGCGTGTAGGGTGTAGCGTGTAGCGTGTAGCGTGTAGTGTGTAGGGTGTAGAGTGTAGGATGTAGCGTGTAGGGTGTAGCGTGTATCGTGTAGCGTGTAGAGTGTAGCGTCTAGCGTGTAGCGTATAGTGTGTAGCGTGTAGCGTGTAGATTGTAGCGTGTAGGGTGTAGGGTGTAGGGTGTAGCGTGTAGCGTGTAGGGTGTAGGGTGTAGGGTGTAGCGTGTAGCGTGTAGCGTGTAGAGTGTAGCATGTAGGGTGTAGCAAGTAGCGTGTACCGTGTAGGGTGTAGCGTGTAGCGTGTAGCGTGTAGAGTGTAGCATGTAGGGTGTAGCAAGTAGCGTGTATTGTGTAGGGTGTAGAGTGTAGCGTGTAGCGTGTAGGGTGTCAATTTTTCCTCTGATGAAGACGCTTGAGTAGCGTCGATACGCGTGGGGTTCAGGGCTTCCTTTGTTTTTTTCCCGAGGGACAGGACTTGGGTAACTTATCTTTACAACTGCTATGGAATTACACCTATTTACTTCATGCATGGCCTGGCATTTTTCCAAGCCTTAGGACAATGGATCCTGATTCTTTGTATTTCACCAAAATTAGTTTTTATTGGGTATATAACAAAAATGAACAGAAGAGAAAAAGAAAAAAAATAAACAATGACATAAACAATGTCTAAATAACTATAGTAAAAATGTCTACAACAGGTATAATTGTACATCTCAAAAAAGAAGAATCGTCAAATAGCTTTTTGACTGTATCTAAAAAATACATACAACAGTACAAACACTCTGAACGACTGAAACAGATACATGTCCATAGTAAGTATAAATGATCATTTAGCAAAAGAAAACATCAAGTTTTTCCTTCAACTGTAGCCATTTACCCCACCTGGTCTGAAAACAATCCTCAGAGAGAAGGTTTGTATAATAAATTTTTTCGTATACAAAATGTTTGTCAATCAACAATATTAAATGTTTCACATTAGGGGGACTAACACTATTCCACTCCCTGGCAATCAAATAACTTGCAGACATTAAAATGTGACTGGTTAAAAATTTGTCTGATTTGAGGTGGTTTAGATTAATGAGTAGTAGGGCTATATCAGGACGTGGAGAGATGGTTTTTTTAATCAAAAAAGAAATTATCACGAAAACCTCAGACCAAAAATTCGCAAGAAGGGGACAGGACCAGAAAGTATGTAATAGATTTGCTGACTGTCCACATTTCCTCCAACACATTCCATCATGGTCTTTAATAAAATGTTTTAGTCTATTAGGAGTCAAATAATATCTCTGGGTCAACTTGTAATGAGTTTCAAGAGTATTTGAGCATCTGGAGGCCTTCGTCGCTAATTTAAAGGATTGTGACCACTGAACTGGCGAAATTTTTACATTTAAACTTTGTTCCCATTTTTCAAAAGGACCCGAGTTGCTAAAAGTATGTTTGTCAGTTAAGACATTGTAAAAGGCACTCAAACAGCTCTTAGTTTTTGGGGGTGGGTTTGTAAGGAAGTTAATAGCAGTTTGGTTGAAATATACTTTCTTAGGTATGCCTATCTGTTTTTTATATTCCTCTTTAAGAAAATAATAATCCATAAATTCACTACTATTAATTTTGAATTTGTCTTTTAGTATATGAAAGGGAATAAAAAGATTATTTTCTACCAAGTCATAAATGGATTTAATCCCCCGTCTCGACCAAAGCTCATAACGGAGTCTAAGTGAGGGCCTAATTGGAAGTAAAAATGAGATGGGAAGTGGTTTAATAGAGTAAGGAAGTTTGTTAGACTTTTGGGAATGAAAGTATAGCCAGCTTTCAACCGATGCCCTAATGATGGGATTGCGGACATCTTTGGTCTTTTGTTGTTTTATGAAAAAATTATATAGGTATAGAAGAGGTTCCTGGTTGGGCATGGAGGCCAATTCCATTTTTGGCCATTCCAGGCCATCAGTATTTTTGAACCATGACTTAGTTTGGTCTAGTATAACGGAATGATAATATGCATTTATGTCAGGTAAAGCTATTCCACCACTTTCTCTAGAGCGAATCAGAGTTTGTTTTTTTATTCTGGTTTTTCCCCCAGACCATATAAATTTATTCATTTGGTTTGTTAATTTTTGTAGAATAGATTTGGGAAGTGGTAGGGGGACATTTCTAAAGAAATATAAGATTTTAGGAAGGACAAACATTTTATATAAGGTGACTTTCCCGAGCCACGAGGAAGGGGATTTTGAGATGGATTTAATGACCTTCTCCACCTCACCATGGGCATGTTCAGCATTGATCTCATACAGTTTAACTATATTGTTAGTCAACAAAATACCAAGATATGGGGTCTGAGTGCGGTCCCAGATGAAAGGATAGGAACTGCGCAAAAGTTGCTTCATCTGGAGTGACAGGTAAAGAGACAACACTATAGTTTTTGAATAATTTAATTTATAAAAGGACACTTTACTAAAATCATTAATGATTTCCCAGACACGCTTGATTGAATTAACTGGATCCGACAATGTAAGGATAATGTCGTCTGCGTATAGTCCGATTTTATGATCGGTGTTATCTGAGCGTATACCTCTAACTTCCTCAGAGTTCCTGATGTATTGTGCTAGTGGTTCCAGACTAAGAATAAAAATCAGAGGGGAAAGTGGGCACCCCTGTCTGGTTCCATTGGAAATTGGAAACTGGTCTGATAGCGTATTATTGACCAACACAGCAGCTGACGGAGCAGAATATAGTGTTTGGATGCTTTTAATTAAACCTGGACTAAAATTAAATTTTTTTAATACCGCAAATGCAAACTCCCAGCTTAGACGGTCAAATGCCTTTTCTGCATCTAAAGTAATGAACACGCTGGGAGTCTGCCTGCGATTACAGAGAGAAAGAAGATTTAATACCCGCCTAGTGCTATCGTAAGTTTGTCTCTGTTTCACAAAACCTACTTGGTCAGGGTGAATGATATCTGGGATAATGTGTTGTAACCTGTTTGCTATAATTTTGGCGTACGCTTTGATATCAGTATTTAGCAATGATATTGGTCTGAAATTTTCAACTTTGGTTGCATCCTTGTCAACTTTGGGAATAACCACTACTGTGGCCCTGAGCATCTCCCTGCTACATGTTCCATTCACTCTAATAAAGTTGAGTGTTTGGGTCAGATGGGGAATAAGCAATTGCTTAAATTGTTTATAATATTCACTAGTAAAACCGTCTGGGCCCGGCGCCTTATTGAGTTTAAAAGCATTAATAACGTTTATGACCTCTTTTTCACTAAAGGGCATGTCTAGTATTTCCCTCTGATCTAACGTGAGGCTTCCAAGTTTCATTTTTTCCAAAAAAGAATCAATTTGGTCCTGGGAGGGAGGTGAGACACCCCTACTATCTTTCAAATTGTATAAATTAAAGTAATAATCCCTGAAAGCTCCCGCAATATCCTTTGGTTTTAGGACATCACCCGTAGCTAAAGAGATTCTATCCACCACTTTTTTCATCTTAATAGGTTTGTATTTATTGGCCATCAATCTGGTTGGCCTATTATTATCCGTATAATACCCAGCCCCAAAAAAAGTGGCCTTTTTCTCGTATTGGGCAATTAAAAGGTTCCTAAGTTCTAACCTACTGGTATGTAACTCTTTATGTCTGTCGAAACTTGTATCATTTTGGGCGGCAACCTCTAGAGCTTTTATTCTGTCTAACAATTCTTTCTGTTTAAATTCTCTAATTTTTTTCTGTTTAGCTCCAAGTTGAATCAAGATTCCCCTAATTACACACTTGTGAGCCTGCCATAATGTTTCCGGATTAATATCTTGTGTAGAATTTTCAACAAAATAATGGGAGATGGCTTTTTCTATTAATTTGGAATTATCCTGTGTGACAGTTATGAATTTATTGTATTTCCAATTATATGATTTATTTTCTCTATCTGTGTTTTTGAGTTTTAGAAGGATAGGGGCGTGATCTGACCAAGTGATTGGGCCCGTAACAAATTCTTCATATAGATCCAAAACTGAGAGACTTGTAAAAATATGGTCAATTCTAGTAAAAGATTTGTTGTATGGGCAGTATCTTGTGAATTCTTTTGAATTTGTATTCAGCACTCTACAACTATCCTGTAATCCAGATTGTCTTAACCAGTAAGATAAATTTTGTTTTTTATAATAGGTCAGCGGGTGGGAGCAATCCAAATGAGGATCAACAATATGATTAAAGTCCCCGCCCCATACAACATGCCCCTCACTGAAGTCCTCCAATTTTTTTTTGAATCTATTAAGAAAGCGTATTTGTCTTGAATTGGGGGCATGTATGTTAGCAATGGTGTAATTAACATCTCCCAATTTTCCCTTAATAGTGATTTGTCTACCTTCCTCGTCCTTCATTGTATCTATTATTTTAAAAGGTAAATCCTTGTGGATGGCTATTGCGACCCCCGCTTTTTTCTTCTTACTGTTTGAGAAGATTATTTGTGGAAAATATTTATTACGGAGTCTATGATTATCGGATTCTAATAAATGAGTTTCTTGAAGCAGTATTATATCAGCTTTAAGGGTCCGCATATCCCTCCAAAGAGTAAATCTTTTGTAGGGATTGTTTAGGCCATTCACGTTATAGGAGACAATGTTTAAAGACATAGTAGTGGAGTTTGTGAGTTATGTAATGAACGTTATAGTTACATTTGGAGTTGCCCACAGGGGGGGAGATCAATGAGACCAGCATATCTTTTAAAAACAAAGGATGCAACCTGCATAGAGCCCGTATCCCCATCATGATAGTGACGATGAAATCCTCCAGACCAGATGAAAGCGAAGGCAAATGACGATTTCCGTTTAGTAGAAGCGCACACAAACCTGTATATAGACATAAAACAAAAATAACATATTTGTTAACAGCGAAAAAGTGGTGTAAGTGAATGAGTAAATATTCATTCAAAGTTCAGGGGGTGAAATTAAAGGCCAAGTGAGTGGGGCCAGCCTAACACAGTTCAAAAGCTTTATCTGTTTTTCTTCGTGATCCACGAGGGCTTGACATGTCCTGGAAGATGATCGGAAACTCCGCTGTCTTTGTGTCCAGAACTTGATCTCTCCATGGGCGGCAGGCCTAGATCATGGATAAATTTGTCAGAGTTATTTAAGTCAGTTAGCGCAAAAATAACATCTTCCTTAATCACGATCAGTTTGGTTGGAAAACCCCATTTATAAAGTATCTTGTTATTCCTAAGATGGTCCGTGACAGGAATGTATTCTCTCCGTTTTTGTAATGTGGCTCTTGAAAAATCCGCGAAAATTTTAATCTTGTTGTAGGGGGTCGGTAAATTTGGCAGTTGCTTGCTTTTCCTGAGAATTTCCTCTTTAACTTGAAAATAGTGGAAACAGGCTATGACATCTCTGGGAGCTGTAGTTGGTGCGTATTTGGATTTAGGTAGTCTGTGAATGCGCTCCAGTGTTAGATCACCCCTAGAAGCTTTAGGAAGAACTGAGTGAAGCATTTTTTGGGTATATTCTGTAAGATCACGATCTTTGATTGACTCAGGTATCCCTCTAAATTTTAAATTACTGCGCCTGCTTCTATCTTCTTGTTCAATCTGTTTTGATTTTATTTGGGCCACCTCGTCTTCTAGGTTATAATGGGCGTCTATCAATTTATTATGGGACTCCACCAGTTCTCCCATTTTCCGTTCAAGGTGATCCACACGCTGTCCAAGACCATCTATATCTTTGCGAAGGGATAGATTATGAGATTCTAATTGTGACTGGAAAGATTGAGCCAAAAGAAGAATAATGTTCTTAATGAATAATTCTGATGCATTTTTGTTAGAGGCATTCACATCAGATAATGTTTGTAAGAGAGTATCAGCAAGTTTGGGGCTGCTGAGATCTTTAGGAGAATGTATATACACTGACTCCTTATTTTGAGAGCTTTCCTGTGCTGCAGCAATCAGGATATTCACTTTGGAATGGGAAGTGTCATGGGTGCTGGCTGGCACCGTAATGGGGCTGGTACTATTATCAGATCCAGCGCTATATTTGTCATAAACAGCTTCCCCTGGGACTGATGGGGTAAAAGGAGTGTCTGATATTAATGATATATCCGGGCATGATGTAGCCGCCTTAACCGGCGCTGCAGCGTCCTTAACCGGCGTTGTGTATTGATTACTAGCGGTTAATTTAGCTGGCGTTCTTTTTAAAGCCTTTCCAGCGCTTTGTTTCTGTGAACGCCGCTGAGAGCGCTCGTTCTCCTTTTCAAGATGGCCGCTCTCGCGGGAAGACGAGCGAGAGCGGCAGCTCCGTGCAGGGCTATTTTCTAGCGGTCCCCTCCGCTTACTCACGGTTACCGCAGACCTCCTCTGTGTGAGCCGCGGGTTCATTCTCGTCTTGAAAGCGGCGTGCTTCTGCCGCTGTGGCGTCGCTCTTAAGTGCTGGCGTCCCCGGCCATAGACACGGGACTTGCCTGCACTTCCTAGATTTTCACATGTAGGATGCGGGGAGCCGCCACCGCCATCTTGGGACATCTCTTCAGCGCTGCAGCGCTCTGTGTCAGCGTCTTTTTCTCTGCGGCTGCTGCGGTCAGCCATAGCAGCTTGGTAGCAGTCTGTGCAGGAGATATTCCGGTGCTGGAGGCTATAACTTTTAGGTGGAATCTCGCAGAAATGCTTTATAGAGTCGCTTAATTAGGTGGCCCCAGTGTGGAGCTCACAGCTGAGACGTCCTCTCAGACTCAGCGCTGGCCACGCCTCCAGGGCAGCCTATATTTCAGCTATGCAGTGTAATTACATTTGTGGAAGTCTCTCCCCGCCAGAGAGGCTTATCAGTATGATACACTTATTGTTATTATTTATACATATATTGAACAGCCGCAGTGTCCCCGGGTTATGGTGGGAATCCGGTGCTCGAACTCGTGATGCCTTGTAGTTCTCTGCCGAGAGAAAGGAGCCGCGCTGTTCACTTGTCACATCAGCGGCCGCGCTGCTGCAGCCGTGCGCGAAGGAGTCCCGGCGCGCGCATTGATCTACATTACCGCACGTCAGCAGCTGCTTCTTCTCAGCAGCGCCGGTGATTTCCCCGCTCTGCGCGACTCCCGGTGAGCGGTGCCGCTGTGGAAGTGGTGGTGGGAGCCTCCTGACTCCCACCAAGGACCAGTGAGAGCCGAGTTTAACTTTTAAAGTACCGGGGGTAGCGGGGAGCAGCGGGGACCGTCGGCGGATGTATCAAGCTTACTGCCGGTGTATGAAGAGCTTGATCCCGGCGGGCTTCAGGTGTTATAACACCCCTTTGGTGGTCCGGTGGGCATCAGCTGGGGTCTTTAGGGTCCGGTCAATGAAGGGAGCCTGATTCTTCTTTATGGATGTCCGCAGGCAGGCCATCTTGGATTTTCATGCTGGTGCTGCAGCGGATCTTATTAAAGCTTTTTCTCAGCGCTGGTTGCAGTCTTCTGTACCGGAATGGTACTAATAGGTGCAGCAGGCAATCCAGTGCCAAAGGCTGTAGTTTTTAGGTGGATTCTTAGAAATAAGCTTAATTTAGTCGCATAGTTAGGCGGCCCCAGAGCAGAGCTCACAGTGGAGACAGCTTCCCTGTCCCAGCGCTGGCCACGCCCCCTGATTCTTTGTATTTCCACAAGGCGTCTGTATGCATACATTTATCCAAATAACTAGGATTTTGTAGTACTGCAGCATACCTATTTCCCTGATTACCTTTCTATAGGGGTCTGCTTTCATTTGCTTACCAACTGTGCGCACGCATGCTGTGTTGAACAAAATAGGATCCATGATGTATTTCTTCCAGATACTAGGCTGGAGTATATGTTTCCTGTCATAGTACTCAGGGGGTCACAGTTGGCAGTAAACAATAGGCTTCTTATATGTAGATTTGACTAAGATTGGTGTACCCGCATACCTAGCAATTTTTTCTCTCTGGTTATTTCTCCTGTCTCACATATGCTGTAAAGTATTAGCTTCCTTCATTCCCTCGGGTAAAATTACTTATGGCCTATTCAGCCATACTAGTGTTTTAAATGTTTTTAAATGTATGTTTTGCCTGGTTCTGTTTGTGGATTACTATTTTTGTACAATAAAATTGACTATTTAACGTGGATCCCATTGGTTTGCATATCCTTTTCTTTTTGTGTTTAGTGTGTAGTGTGTAGCTTAACCCTACACGCTACACGCTACACGCTACACTCTACACCCTACACGCTACACCCTACACTCTACACCGTACACTCTACACGCTACACGCTACACTCTACACCCTACACCCTAAACGCTACACGCTACACTCTACACCCTACACGCTACACTCTACACTCTACACGCTACACGCTACACTCTACACCCTACACTCTACACGCTACACGCTACACGCTACACCCTACACTCTACACGCTACACGCTACACTCTACACGCTACACGCTACATGCTACACTCTACACTCTACACCCTACACCCTACACGCTACACGCTATACTCTACACCCTACACTCTACACGCTACACGCTACACTCTACACTCTACACGCTACACGCTACACTCTACACCCTACACGCAACACGCTACACTCTATACCCTACACGCTACACTCTGCACGCTACACGCTACACCCTACACGCTATACTCTGCACGCTACACGCTACACTCTACACCATACACGCTACACCCTACACTCTACACCCTACACCCTACACGCTATACCCGACACCCTACACCCTACATGCTACACCCTACATGCTACACGCTACACCCTACACGCTACACGTTACACTCTACACCCTACACCCTACACGCTACACGCTACACCCTACACGCTACACGTTACACTCTACACCCTACACGCTACACTCTACACCCTGCACCCTACACGCTACAATCTACACCCTACACCCTACACGCTACACGCTACACGCTACACTCTACACCCTACACGCTACACCCTACACTCTACACCGTACACTACACGCTACACGCTACACTCTACACCCTACACCCTACACGCTACGCGCTACACTCTACACCCTACACGCTACACTCTAAACTCTACATGCTACACGCTACACTCTACACTCTACACGCTACACGCTACACCCTACACCCTACACGCTACACGCTACACTCTACAACCTACACGCTACACGCTACACTCCACACGCAACACGCTACACTCTACACCCTACACTCTACACGCTACACGCTACACTCTACACCCTACACTCTACACGCTACACGCTACACTGTACACCCTACACCATACACCCTACACGCTACACACTATACTCTACACCCTACACGCTACACTCTACACGCTACACGCTACACGCTACACGCTACACTCTACACCCTACACCCTACACGCTACACACTACACGCTACACGCTACACCATACACGCTACACGCTACACCCTACACGCTACATGTTACACTCTACACCCTGCACCCTACACGCTACACGCTACACCCTACACGCTACACGCTACACCCTACACACTACACGCTACACTCTACACCCTACACCCTACACGCTACGCGCTACACTCTACACCCTACACGCTACACTCTAAACTCTACATGCTACACGCTACACTCTACACTCTACACGCTACACGCTACACCCTACACCCTACACGCTACACGCTACACTCTACAACCTACACGCTACACGCTACACTCCACACGCAACACGCTACACTCTACACCCTACACTCTACACGCTACACGCTACACTCTACACCCTACACTCTACACGCTACACGCTACACTGTACACCCTACATGCAACACGCTACACTCTACACCCTACACGCTACACTCTACACGCTACACGCTACACGCTACATGCTACACTCTACACTCTACACCATACACCCTACACGCTACACACTATACTCTACACCCTACACGCTACACTCTACACGCTACACGCTACACGCTACACGCTACACGCTACACTCTACACCCTACATGCAACACGCTACACTCTACACCCTACACCCTACACGCTACACGCTACACCCTACACGCTACACGTTACACTCTACACCCTACACCCTACACACTACACCCTACACGCTACACGTTACACTCTACACCCTACACGCTACACTCTACACCCTGCTCCCTACACGCTACACGCTACACCCTACACGCTACACGCTACACCCTACACACTACACGTTACACTCTACACCCTACACTCTACACCCTACACTCTACACGCTACACTCTACACCCTACACTCTGCACTCTACACCCTACACCCTACACGCTACACTCTACACCCTACACCCGACACGCTACACACTACACGCTACACGCTACACCATACACGCTACACGCTACACCCTACACGCTACATGTTACACTCTACACCCTGCCCCCTACACGCTACACGCTACACCCTACACGCTACACGCTACACCCTACACACTACACGTTACACTCTACACCCTACACTCTACACCCTACACTCTACACGCTACACTCTACACCCTACACTCTGCACTCTACACCCTACACCCTACACACTACACGCTACATTCTACACCCTACACGCTACACGCTACACCCTACACCCTACACCCTACACGCTACAATCTACACGCTACACGCTACACCCTATACGCTAGACGCTACACTCTACACGCTACACGATACACGCTACACCCTACACGCTACACCCTACACTCTACACCCTACACCCTACACGCTACACGCTACACCCTACACGCTACACCCTACACTCTACACCCTACACCCTACACGCTACATGCTACACCCTACACGCTACACGTTACACTCTACACCCTACACCCTACACTCTACACCCTACACCCTACACGCTACACGCTACACACTACATGCTACACCCTACACCCTACACCCTACACGCTACACGCTACACCCTACACCCTACACTGTACACCCTACACCCTACACGCTACACTACACTCTGCTCCCTACTCTCTACACGCTACACTCTATACCCTACACTCTACACGCTACGCGCTACACGCTACACACTACACGCTACACCCTACACGCTACACTTTACACTCTACACGCTACAATCCACACTCTACACACTACACTCTACACCCTACACCCTACTCTACATGCTACACGCTACACGCTACATGCTACACCCTACACGCTTCACCCTACACCCTACACGCTACACGCTACACTCTACACCCTACACGCTACACCCTACACGCTACACGCTACACGCTACACTCTACACGCTAAACGCTACAGCTTATACCCTACACTCTACACCATACACCCTACACGCTACACTCTACACCCTACACGCTACACCCTACACCCTACACCCTACATGCTACACCCTACACTCTACACCCTACACCCTACACGCTACACTCTACACCCTACACCCTACTCTACATGCTACACGCTACACGGTACATGATACACGCTACACCCTACACGCTACACCCTACACGCTACACACTACACGCTACACTCTACATCCTACACGCTACACCCTACACCCTACTCCCTACACTCTACACACTACACGCTACACCCTACACCCTACACTGTACACCCTACACCCTGCACGCTACACTCTACACTCTGCTCCCTACTCTCTACACGCTACACTCTATACCCTACACTCTACACGCTACGCGCTACACGCTACACACTACACGCTACACCCTACACGCTACACTTTACACTCTACACACTACACTCTACACCCTACACCCTACTCTACATGCTACACGCTACACGCTACATGCTACACCCTACACGCTACACCCTACACCCTACACCCTACACGCTACACGCTACACTCTACACCCTACACGCTACACCCTACACTCTACACCCTACACGCTACACCCTACACTCTACACCCTACACGCTATACGCTACACTCTACACCCTGCACGCTACACGCTACACCCTACACGCTACACTCTACACCCTACACGCTACACCCTACACTCTACACCCTACACGCTACACGCTACACTCTACACCCTACACGCTACACCCTACACTCCACACCCTACACCCTACATGCTACACGCTACACCCTACACGCTACAAATTACACTCTAAACCCTACACTCTACATCCTACACCCTACACTCTACACCCTACACGCTACACTCTACACTCTACACCCTACACCCTACATGCTACACGCTACACGCTACACTCTACACCCTACACGCTACACGCTACACCCTACAAGCTAAACGCTACAAACTACACGCTACATATTACACTCTACACCCTAGCGTGTAGCGTGTAGGGTGTAGAGTGTAGCGTGTAGCATGTAGCGTGTAGGGTGTATGGTGTAGAGTGTAGCAAGTAGCGTGTAGGGTGTAGAGTGTAGCGTGTAGGGTGTAGAGTGTAGCATGTAGCGTGTAGGGTGTAGGGTGTAGAGTGTAGAGTGTAGCATGTAGCATGTAGATTGTAGGGTGTACCGTGTAGGGTGTAGAGTGTAGCATGTAGGGTGTAGGGTGTAGAGTGAAGGGTGTAGCGTGTAGAGTGTAGCGTGTAGCGTGTACGGTGTAGGGTGTAGAGTGTAGGGTGTAGCGTGTAGCGTGTAGCTTGTAGGGTGTAGAGTTTAGAGTGTAGCGTGTAGGCTGTAGCGTGTAGGGTGTAGCATGTATCGTGTAGGGTGTAGAGTGTAGCATGTAGCGTGTAGAGTGTAGGGTGTAGCGTGTAGCGTGTGTAGGGTGTAGGGTGTAGAGTGTAGCGTGTAGCGTGTAGGGTGTAGAGTGTAGGGTGTAGGGTGTAGAGTGTAGCGTATAGCGTGTAGGGTGTAGGATGTAGAGTGTAGCGTGTAGGGTGTAGAGTGTAGCATGTAGCGTGTAGGGTGTAGAGTGTAGAGTGTAGCGTGTAGGGTGAAGCATGTAGGGTGTAGGGTGTCGGGTATAGCGTGTAGGGTGTAGGGTGTAGAGTGTAGGGTGTAGCGTGTATGGTGTAGAGTGTAGCGTGTAGCGTGTAGAGTGTAGCGTGTAGGGTGTAGGGTGTAGCGTGTAGCATGCAGAGT
>NW_027507978.1:120000-122500 GCF_051348905.1 Ranitomeya variabilis | reverse complement strand
ACATTTCCCCTACTTCCACCCCAGGGGGGCGTCAATATGTTGTAAGGCACCCCAAGGCAGTGACCTAAGTGGGGGTGAAGTTTGCGGTGCACGGGGGGAAAGTTGAATTTTTGGATGAAAATGCGTATTTTCATACTTTGAAAATTTCAGGCGTGTGTCGGACTTCCAGGCGGGGGCAGCCGCCAGAGGTGTACCGGGGACGCTTCCAGGAGCCTGGGGGAGATTTTCTGGAAGAGTCCTTGACACTTAGAAAAATTTTGAGAAAATCTCGATTTTGTGAAAAATGTCACATTTCCCCTACTTCCACCCCAGGGGGGCGTCAATATGTTGTAAGGCACCCCAAGGCAGTGACCTAAGTGGGGGTGAAGTTTGCGGTGCACGGGGGGAAAGTTGAATTTTTGGATGAAAATGCGTATTTTCATACTTTGAAAATTTCAGGCGTGTGTCGGACTTCCAGGCGGGGGCAGCCGCCAGAGGTGTACCGGGGACGCTTCCAGGAGCCTGGGGGAGATTTTCTGGAAGAGTCCTTGACACTTAGAAAAATTTTGAGAAAATCTCGATTTTGTGAAAAATGTCACATTTCCCCTACTTCCACCCCAGGGGGGCGTCAATATGTTGTAAGGCACCCCAAGGCAGTGACCTAAGTGGGGGTGAAGTTTGCGGTGCACGGGGGGAAAGTTGAATTTTTGGATGAAAATGCGTATTTTCATACTTTGAAAATTTCAGGCGTGTGTCGGACTTCCAGGCGGGGGCAGCCGCCAGAGGTGTACCGGGGACGCTTCCAGGAGCCTGGGGGAGATTTTCTGGAAGAGTCCTTGACACTTAGAAAAATTTTGAGAAAATCTCGATTTTGTGAAAAATGTCACATTTCCCCTACTTCCACCCCAGGGGGGCGTCAATATGTTGTAAGGCACCCCAAGGCAGTGACCTAAGTGGGGGTGAAGTTTGCGGTGCACGGGGGGAAAGTTGAATTTTTGGATGAAAATGCGTATTTTCATACTTTGAAAATTTCAGGCGTGTGTCGGACTTCCAGGCGGGGGCAGCCGCCAGAGGTGTACCGGGGACGCTTCCAGGAGCCTGGGGGAGATTTTCTGGAAGAGTCCTTGACACTTAGAAAAATTTTGAGAAATTTCCGATTTTGTGTAAAAATCACCCATTTCCCCTACTTCCACCCTAAAGGGGCGTCAATATGTCGTAAGGCGCCCCTAGACAGTGACCTAAGTGGGGGTGAAGTTTGGGTCTGCTGGGTGGAAAACTGAAAAAAAGCGATTTTGTGACTTTGAGAACAAACAGAGAGCTCAAAACTTTGAAAAACGTCAGACCGCTGTCAGACTTCCAGGCGGGGGAAAGCTCTGAGGTTGTACCGAGGACACTTCCATGGCCCCCGGATTGATTTTCAAGAAAGAGTCCTTGGGACTTTGAAATTTTCCGGCGAGCTGTTTTTGGCTTCCGGGAGCCGTAGAACTTTGGGAAATCGATTCCGCTCACCGGTTCAGGGTGTTTCGAGCTAGTCCAGGTCCCAGCTACGCCGCCTGGCCTCCAAATTTCGCAAATTCGAAAAAAAAAAAAATAGAACCGGAATGAGGAAATTTCTGGCCGCCGGATCCGCCGCACGGCTCCAGGAGGTCGGACACTTTTTGACTTTGTTCCCTTAAAGTGGGGGTCGGTGTCTCACCATGCAAATACCCAGTTTTGCACACCAGCTGCAGGATATAGGAGAGAGAGGTACCTCTCGGCCCCGACCAAAATCCGTTGTTTTCGTGGTTCCTCGACTCGGGTAGGCGGTTTGGCGAGTACCCCCCTTTTGCATGGAAGTTCGCACTCGCGCCGAGACCAGGCTTCCGCGGCTCCAGGGGGACTTTTGCCGGTTGTCCGTCCCGAGTCCGAGACGCGTTTCCTGGGTCGCCCGAGCCCGAACGGACCCTCCCCACGTGGGTTCCTGTCCTCTGAGGGCGACGGTCGTCAGAAGGGGGGCAGATCCAGAGTCCTCGTCCGCAGGAGGGCTCTGGGAGGGCGGATCGCTCCTTCTGACTTTGTCCCCTCGGAGCGGGCTCGGCGTTTCTCTGTGTCGGATGTCTCCCGCTTCCGCGCCAACGGGGAGACCTATGAGAGAATCGCACCGCGACCCGGCTTCCGTCTCGAGGGCGCCCGGAGCGCGCCGGACACTCGCTTCCAGGACTCCAGGGGCACGTTTCTTCCCCGTCTCCCCCGAGGGGAAGAACGGAGGCAGGGGTTCCACCCGAGCCCCTGCCCTTTCTTCCGATCGATCTGGCTCAGCGCTCCCGGGTGGGGAGGTGGTGCCGCTCGCTCGGCCCGGGCTTTGGAGCCCGCGTCGGTTTACGGCGGGCGGTCTCCTTCCTCTGTTACCCCCCCCCGGGTTTCAGGCACTCGTCCTTGGGCGCGCACGCCGGCGGTCGCCCTCCCGTCTACGGACGGAGGCGGCCGAGCTGTGGGGAGTTTGACCCGAACCGTGGTACGGCAGCGGTCCGACGACCCGCAC
>NW_027507978.1:105000-110000 GCF_051348905.1 Ranitomeya variabilis | reverse complement strand
TGTTGTGAGGTAACCCAGGACAGTGACCTAACTGTGGGTAAAGTTTGCGGGGCACGGGCGGAAAGTTGAATTTTTGGATGAAAATGCGTATTTTCATACTTTGAAATTTTCAGGCGTGTGTCAGACTTCCAGGCGGGTGCAGCCGCCGGAGGTGTACCGGGGACGCTTCCAGGAGCCTGGGGGAGATTTTCTGGAAGAGTGCTTGGGACTTAGTGCAATTTTTTAGAAAATCTCGATTTTGTGAAAAATGTCACATTTCCCCTACTACCACCACAGGGGGGCGTCAATATGTTGTAAGGCACCCCAAGGCAGTGACCTAAATGCGGGTGAAGTTTGCGGTGCACGGGGGGAAAGTTGAATTTTTGGATGAAAATGCGTATTTTCATACTTTAAAAATTTCAGGCGTGTGTCAGACTTCCAGGCGGGGGCAGCCGCCGGAGGTGTACCTGGGACGCTTCCAGGAGCCCGGGGAAGATTTTCTGGAAGAGTCCTTGGGACTTAGTGCAATTTTTAGAAAATCTCGATTTTGTGAAAAATGTCACATTTCCCCTACTACCACCACAGGGGGGGCGTCAATATGTTGTAAAGCACCCAAGGGCAGTGACCTAAATGCGGGTAAAGTTTGCGGTGCACGGGGGGAAAGTTGAATTTTTGGATGAAAATGCGTATTTTCATACTTTGAAAATTTCAGGCGTGTGTCGGACTTCCAGGCGGGGGCAGCCGCCAGAGGCGTACCGGGGACGCTTCCAGGAGCCTGGGGAAGATTTTCTGAAAGTGTCCTTGGGACTTAGAAATATTTTGAGAAAATCTCGATTTTGTGAAAAAATGTCACATTTCCCCTACTTCCACCACAGGGGGGCGTCAATATGTTGTAAAGCACCCCAGGGCAGTGACCTAAATGCGGGTGAAGTTTGCGGTGCACGGGGGGAAAGTTGAATTTTTGGATGAAAATGCGTATTTTCATACTTTGAAAATTTCAGGCGTGTGTCGGACTTCCAGGCGGGGGCAGCCGCCAGAGGCGTACCGGGGACGCTTCCAGGAGCCTGGGGAAGATTTCATGAAAGTGTCCTTGGGACTTAGAAATATTTTGAGAAAATCTCGATTTTGTGAAAAATGTCACATTTCCCCTACTTCCACCACAGGGGGGCGTCAATATGTTGTGAGGTACCCCAGGACAGTGACCTAACTGTGGGTAAAGTTTGCGGGGCACGGGCGGAAAGTCGAATTTTGGATGAAAATGCATTATTTTCATACTTTGAAAATTCCAGGCGTGTGTCAGACTTCCAGGCGGGGGCAGCCGCTGGAGGCGTACCGAGGACGCTTCCAGGAGCCTGGGGAAGATTTTCTGAAAGTGTCCTTGGGACTTAGAAATATTTTGAGAAAATCTCGATTTTGTGAAAAAATGTCACATTTCCCCTACTTCCACCCCAGGGGGGCGTCAATATGTTGTGAGGTACCCCAGGACAGTGACCTAACTGTGGGTAAAGTTTGCGGGGCACGGGCGGAAAGTCGAATTTTGGATGAAAATGCATTATTTTCATACTTTGAAAATTTCAGGCGTGTGTCAGACTTCCAGGCGGGGGCAGCCGCCGGAGGCGTACCGAGGACGCTTCCAGGAGCCTGGGGAAGATTTTCTGAAAGTGTCCTTGGGACTTAGAAAAATTTTGAGAAATTTCCGATTTTGTGAAAAATGTCACATTTCCCCTACTTCCACCCCAGGGGGGCGTCAATATGTTGTAAAGCACCCCAGGGCAGTGACCTAAATGAGGGTGAATTTTGCGGTGCACGGGCGGAAAGTCGAATTTTTGGATGAAAATGCGTATTTTCATACTTTGAAAATTTCAGGCGTGTGTCAGACTTCCAGGCGGGGGCAGCCGCCGGAGGCGTACCGGGGACGCTTCCAGGAGCCTGGGGAAGATTTTCTGAAAGTGTCCTTGGGACTTAGAAATATTTTGAGAAAATCTCGATTTTGTGAAAAAATGTCACATTTCCCCTACTTCCACCCCAGGGGGGCGTCAATATGTTGTAAGGCACCCCAAGGCAGTGACCTAAGTGGGGGTGAAGTTTGCGGTGCACGGGGGGAAAGTTGAATTTTTGGATGAAAATGCGTATTTTCATACTTTGAAAATTTCAGGCGTGTGTCGGACTTCCAGGCGGGGGCAGCCGCCAGAGGTGTACCGGGGACGCTTCCAGGAGCCTGGGGGAGATTTTCTGGAAGAGTCCTTGACACTTAGAAAAATTTTGAGAAAATCTCGATTTTGTGAAAAATGTCACATTTCCCCTACTTCCACCCCAGGGGGGCGTCAATATGTTGTAAGGCACCCCAAGGCAGTGACCTAAGTGGGGGTGAAGTTTGCGGTGCACGGGGGGAAAGTTGAATTTTTGGATGAAAATGCGTATTTTCATACTTTGAAAATTTCAGGCGTGTGTCGGACTTCCAGGCGGGGGCAGCCGCCAGAGGTGTACCGGGGACGCTTCCAGGAGCCTGGGGGAGATTTTCTGGAAGAGTCCTTGACACTTAGAAAAATTTTGAGAAAATCTCGATTTTGTGAAAAATGTCACATTTCCCCTACTTCCACCCCAGGGGGGCGTCAATATGTTGTAAGGCACCCCAAGGCAGTGACCTAAGTGGGGGTGAAGTTTGCGGTGCACGGGGGGAAAGTTGAATTTTTGGATGAAAATGCGTATTTTCATACTTTGAAAATTTCAGGCGTGTGTCGGACTTCCAGGCGGGGGCAGCCGCCAGAGGTGTACCGGGGACGCTTCCAGGAGCCTGGGGGAGATTTTCTGGAAGAGTCCTTGACACTTAGAAAAATTTTGAGAAAATCTCGATTTTGTGAAAAATGTCACATTTCCCCTACTTCCACCCCAGGGGGGCGTCAATATGTTGTAAGGCACCCCAAGGCAGTGACCTAAGTGGGGGTGAAGTTTGCGGTGCACGGGGGGAAAGTTGAATTTTTGGATGAAAATGCGTATTTTCATACTTTGAAAATTTCAGGCGTGTGTCGGACTTCCAGGCGGGGGCAGCCGCCAGAGGTGTACCGGGGACGCTTCCAGGAGCCTGGGGGAGATTTTCTGGAAGAGTCCTTGACACTTAGAAAAATTTTGAGAAATTTCCGATTTTGTGTAAAAATCACCCATTTCCCCTACTTCCACCCTAAAGGGGCGTCAATATGTCGTAAGGCGCCCCTAGACAGTGACCTAAGTGGGGGTGAAGTTTGGGTCTGCTGGGTGGAAAACTGAAAAAAAGCGATTTTGTGACTTTGAGAACAAACAGAGAGCTCAAAACTTTGAAAAACGTCAGACCGCTGTCAGACTTCCAGGCGGGGGAAAGCTCTGAGGTTGTACCGAGGACACTTCCATGGCCCCCGGATTGATTTTCAAGAAAGAGTCCTTGGGACTTTGAAATTTTCCGGCGAGCTGTTTTTGGCTTCCGGGAGCCGTAGAACTTTGGGAAATCGATTCCGCTCACCGGTTCAGGGTGTTTCGAGCTAGTCCAGGTCCCAGCTACGCCGCCTGGCCTCCAAATTTCGCAAATTCGAAAAAAAAAAAAATAGAACCGGAATGAGGAAATTTCTGGCCGCCGGATCCGCCGCACGGCTCCAGGAGGTCGGACACTTTTTGACTTTGTTCCCTTAAAGTGGGGGTCGGTGTCTCACCATGCAAATACCCAGTTTTGCACACCAGCTGCAGGATATAGGAGAGAGAGGTACCTCTCGGCCCCGACCAAAATCCGTTGTTTTCGTGGTTCCTCGACTCGGGTAGGCGGTTTGGCGAGTACCCCCCTTTTGCATGGAAGTTCGCACTCGCGCCGAGACCAGGCTTCCGCGGCTCCAGGGGGACTTTTGCCGGTTGTCCGTCCCGAGTCCGAGACGCGTTTCCTGGGTCGCCCGAGCCCGAACGGACCCTCCCCACGTGGGTTCCTGTCCTCTGAGGGCGACGGTCGTCAGAAGGGGGGCAGATCCAGAGTCCTCGTCCGCAGGAGGGCTCTGGGAGGGCGGATCGCTCCTTCTGACTTTGTCCCCTCGGAGCGGGCTCGGCGTTTCTCTGTGTCGGATGTCTCCCGCTTCCGCGCCAACGGGGAGACCTATGAGAGAATCGCACCGCGACCCGGCTTCCGTCTCGAGGGCGCCCGGAGCGCGCCGGACACTCGCTTCCAGGACTCCAGGGGCACGTTTCTTCCCCGTCTCCCCCGAGGGGAAGAACGGAGGCAGGGGTTCCACCCGAGCCCCTGCCCTTTCTTCCGATCGATCTGGCTCAGCGCTCCCGGGTGGGGAGGTGGTGCCGCTCGCTCGGCCCGGGCTTTGGAGCCCGCGTCGGTTTACGGCGGGCGGTCTCCTTCCTCTGTTACCCCCCCCCGGGTTTCAGGCACTCGTCCTTGGGCGCGCACGCCGGCGGTCGCCCTCCCGTCTACGGACGGAGGCGGCCGAGCTGTGGGGAGTTTGACCCGAACCGTGGTACGGCAGCGGTCCGACGACCCGCACGGGCGAACGGAGGGGCGCCCACCCACCTCGGCGTGGGGGCCCGCCGTCCGAATCGCTCCCCGCGCGGGGCAGCACAACGATCTTCTCCGAGGGCGGCCCTTTGACTTTCAGATGCGCAGCTCGTCCGCGGAGGCCCGCGCCGCACCCCAGCGTCCGAAGGGCGGCCTCCGCGGTGGGCATCGGCGAGAGCGGCGGCGGTGGGTGGCGCTTCCACGCCACCGCCGAGCTCCGCGTTTTCCAGTCTTTTCCCGAGCCCCTACGATAGTGGGGGGATGACAGACGTGCGGGGAGGCGGGCGAGTGGGTTCTCACCGTGCGGTGTGCCCCGCGGCCGAACGCCGTCGCCTTCCCCTCGTCCGCCGTCCTCCGAGGCGGCTCGGCAGGGAGCGCGAGAGCGAGAGGGAGAGCGAGAGAGAGAGACCAAGCGGACGCCCCGGAGCGAGAAGGGAGGATGGAGAAGGAAAGACGAATCGAAGGGGGGCACGAGTTTGGCGAAGGGAGTACCCGGCGTATTGCC
>NW_027507978.1:90000-95000 GCF_051348905.1 Ranitomeya variabilis | reverse complement strand
GTTGAATTTTTGGATGAAAATGCGTATTTTCATACTTTAAAAATTTCAGGCGTGTGTCAGACTTCCAGGCGGGGGCAGCCGCCGGAGGTGTACCTGGGACGCTTCCAGGAGCCCGGGGAAGATTTTCTGGAAGAGTCCTTGGGACTTAGTGCAATTTTTAGAAAATCTCGATTTTGTGAAAAATGTCACATTTCCCCTACTACCACCACAGGGGGGGCGTCAATATGTTGTAAAGCACCCAAGGGCAGTGACCTAAATGCGGGTAAAGTTTGCGGTGCACGGGGGGAAAGTTGAATTTTTGGATGAAAATGCGTATTTTCATACTTTGAAAATTTCAGGCGTGTGTCGGACTTCCAGGCGGGGGCAGCCGCCAGAGGCGTACCGGGGACGCTTCCAGGAGCCTGGGGAAGATTTTCTGAAAGTGTCCTTGGGACTTAGAAATATTTTGAGAAAATCTCGATTTTGTGAAAAAATGTCACATTTCCCCTACTTCCACCACAGGGGGGCGTCAATATGTTGTAAAGCACCCCAGGGCAGTGACCTAAATGCGGGTGAAGTTTGCGGTGCACGGGGGGAAAGTTGAATTTTTGGATGAAAATGCGTATTTTCATACTTTGAAAATTTCAGGCGTGTGTCGGACTTCCAGGCGGGGGCAGCCGCCAGAGGCGTACCGGGGACGCTTCCAGGAGCCTGGGGAAGATTTCATGAAAGTGTCCTTGGGACTTAGAAATATTTTGAGAAAATCTCGATTTTGTGAAAAATGTCACATTTCCCCTACTTCCACCACAGGGGGGCGTCAATATGTTGTGAGGTACCCCAGGACAGTGACCTAACTGTGGGTAAAGTTTGCGGGGCACGGGCGGAAAGTCGAATTTTGGATGAAAATGCATTATTTTCATACTTTGAAAATTCCAGGCGTGTGTCAGACTTCCAGGCGGGGGCAGCCGCTGGAGGCGTACCGAGGACGCTTCCAGGAGCCTGGGGAAGATTTTCTGAAAGTGTCCTTGGGACTTAGAAATATTTTGAGAAAATCTCGATTTTGTGAAAAAATGTCACATTTCCCCTACTTCCACCCCAGGGGGGCGTCAATATGTTGTGAGGTACCCCAGGACAGTGACCTAACTGTGGGTAAAGTTTGCGGGGCACGGGCGGAAAGTCGAATTTTGGATGAAAATGCATTATTTTCATACTTTGAAAATTTCAGGCGTGTGTCAGACTTCCAGGCGGGGGCAGCCGCCGGAGGCGTACCGAGGACGCTTCCAGGAGCCTGGGGAAGATTTTCTGAAAGTGTCCTTGGGACTTAGAAAAATTTTGAGAAATTTCCGATTTTGTGAAAAATGTCACATTTCCCCTACTTCCACCCCAGGGGGGCGTCAATATGTTGTAAAGCACCCCAGGGCAGTGACCTAAATGAGGGTGAATTTTGCGGTGCACGGGCGGAAAGTCGAATTTTTGGATGAAAATGCGTATTTTCATACTTTGAAAATTTCAGGCGTGTGTCAGACTTCCAGGCGGGGGCAGCCGCCGGAGGCGTACCGGGGACGCTTCCAGGAGCCTGGGGAAGATTTTCTGAAAGTGTCCTTGGGACTTAGAAATATTTTGAGAAAATCTCGATTTTGTGAAAAAATGTCACATTTCCCCTACTTCCACCCCAGGGGGGCGTCAATATGTTGTAAGGCACCCCAAGGCAGTGACCTAAGTGGGGGTGAAGTTTGCGGTGCACGGGGGGAAAGTTGAATTTTTGGATGAAAATGCGTATTTTCATACTTTGAAAATTTCAGGCGTGTGTCGGACTTCCAGGCGGGGGCAGCCGCCAGAGGTGTACCGGGGACGCTTCCAGGAGCCTGGGGGAGATTTTCTGGAAGAGTCCTTGACACTTAGAAAAATTTTGAGAAAATCTCGATTTTGTGAAAAATGTCACATTTCCCCTACTTCCACCCCAGGGGGGCGTCAATATGTTGTAAGGCACCCCAAGGCAGTGACCTAAGTGGGGGTGAAGTTTGCGGTGCACGGGGGGAAAGTTGAATTTTTGGATGAAAATGCGTATTTTCATACTTTGAAAATTTCAGGCGTGTGTCGGACTTCCAGGCGGGGGCAGCCGCCAGAGGTGTACCGGGGACGCTTCCAGGAGCCTGGGGGAGATTTTCTGGAAGAGTCCTTGACACTTAGAAAAATTTTGAGAAAATCTCGATTTTGTGAAAAATGTCACATTTCCCCTACTTCCACCCCAGGGGGGCGTCAATATGTTGTAAGGCACCCCAAGGCAGTGACCTAAGTGGGGGTGAAGTTTGCGGTGCACGGGGGGAAAGTTGAATTTTTGGATGAAAATGCGTATTTTCATACTTTGAAAATTTCAGGCGTGTGTCGGACTTCCAGGCGGGGGCAGCCGCCAGAGGTGTACCGGGGACGCTTCCAGGAGCCTGGGGGAGATTTTCTGGAAGAGTCCTTGACACTTAGAAAAATTTTGAGAAAATCTCGATTTTGTGAAAAATGTCACATTTCCCCTACTTCCACCCCAGGGGGGCGTCAATATGTTGTAAGGCACCCCAAGGCAGTGACCTAAGTGGGGGTGAAGTTTGCGGTGCACGGGGGGAAAGTTGAATTTTTGGATGAAAATGCGTATTTTCATACTTTGAAAATTTCAGGCGTGTGTCGGACTTCCAGGCGGGGGCAGCCGCCAGAGGTGTACCGGGGACGCTTCCAGGAGCCTGGGGGAGATTTTCTGGAAGAGTCCTTGACACTTAGAAAAATTTTGAGAAATTTCCGATTTTGTGTAAAAATCACCCATTTCCCCTACTTCCACCCTAAAGGGGCGTCAATATGTCGTAAGGCGCCCCTAGACAGTGACCTAAGTGGGGGTGAAGTTTGGGTCTGCTGGGTGGAAAACTGAAAAAAAGCGATTTTGTGACTTTGAGAACAAACAGAGAGCTCAAAACTTTGAAAAACGTCAGACCGCTGTCAGACTTCCAGGCGGGGGAAAGCTCTGAGGTTGTACCGAGGACACTTCCATGGCCCCCGGATTGATTTTCAAGAAAGAGTCCTTGGGACTTTGAAATTTTCCGGCGAGCTGTTTTTGGCTTCCGGGAGCCGTAGAACTTTGGGAAATCGATTCCGCTCACCGGTTCAGGGTGTTTCGAGCTAGTCCAGGTCCCAGCTACGCCGCCTGGCCTCCAAATTTCGCAAATTCGAAAAAAAAAAAAATAGAACCGGAATGAGGAAATTTCTGGCCGCCGGATCCGCCGCACGGCTCCAGGAGGTCGGACACTTTTTGACTTTGTTCCCTTAAAGTGGGGGTCGGTGTCTCACCATGCAAATACCCAGTTTTGCACACCAGCTGCAGGATATAGGAGAGAGAGGTACCTCTCGGCCCCGACCAAAATCCGTTGTTTTCGTGGTTCCTCGACTCGGGTAGGCGGTTTGGCGAGTACCCCCCTTTTGCATGGAAGTTCGCACTCGCGCCGAGACCAGGCTTCCGCGGCTCCAGGGGGACTTTTGCCGGTTGTCCGTCCCGAGTCCGAGACGCGTTTCCTGGGTCGCCCGAGCCCGAACGGACCCTCCCCACGTGGGTTCCTGTCCTCTGAGGGCGACGGTCGTCAGAAGGGGGGCAGATCCAGAGTCCTCGTCCGCAGGAGGGCTCTGGGAGGGCGGATCGCTCCTTCTGACTTTGTCCCCTCGGAGCGGGCTCGGCGTTTCTCTGTGTCGGATGTCTCCCGCTTCCGCGCCAACGGGGAGACCTATGAGAGAATCGCACCGCGACCCGGCTTCCGTCTCGAGGGCGCCCGGAGCGCGCCGGACACTCGCTTCCAGGACTCCAGGGGCACGTTTCTTCCCCGTCTCCCCCGAGGGGAAGAACGGAGGCAGGGGTTCCACCCGAGCCCCTGCCCTTTCTTCCGATCGATCTGGCTCAGCGCTCCCGGGTGGGGAGGTGGTGCCGCTCGCTCGGCCCGGGCTTTGGAGCCCGCGTCGGTTTACGGCGGGCGGTCTCCTTCCTCTGTTACCCCCCCCCGGGTTTCAGGCACTCGTCCTTGGGCGCGCACGCCGGCGGTCGCCCTCCCGTCTACGGACGGAGGCGGCCGAGCTGTGGGGAGTTTGACCCGAACCGTGGTACGGCAGCGGTCCGACGACCCGCACGGGCGAACGGAGGGGCGCCCACCCACCTCGGCGTGGGGGCCCGCCGTCCGAATCGCTCCCCGCGCGGGGCAGCACAACGATCTTCTCCGAGGGCGGCCCTTTGACTTTCAGATGCGCAGCTCGTCCGCGGAGGCCCGCGCCGCACCCCAGCGTCCGAAGGGCGGCCTCCGCGGTGGGCATCGGCGAGAGCGGCGGCGGTGGGTGGCGCTTCCACGCCACCGCCGAGCTCCGCGTTTTCCAGTCTTTTCCCGAGCCCCTACGATAGTGGGGGGATGACAGACGTGCGGGGAGGCGGGCGAGTGGGTTCTCACCGTGCGGTGTGCCCCGCGGCCGAACGCCGTCGCCTTCCCCTCGTCCGCCGTCCTCCGAGGCGGCTCGGCAGGGAGCGCGAGAGCGAGAGGGAGAGCGAGAGAGAGAGACCAAGCGGACGCCCCGGAGCGAGAAGGGAGGATGGAGAAGGAAAGACGAATCGAAGGGGGGCACGAGTTTGGCGAAGGGAGTACCCGGCGTATTGCCGCACCGGACTTCGTCTGTTCTCAACAGTCGAGACACGGCTTCGGGGGGAGACGCCGCTCGGTCGGTCACCTTTGAGGTTACGGGCAAGAGCCCGGGACAAGGGACTACGCCGGAGGGCGACGCCGACACGGCCAGGCCGACCATGCCCCGCGCTTGACCTCCGGGTCGCTGGGGCTTGTGCCGGAGCCGCGGCGGACCCCGACGGCCAGCCCCCCTCTCCCACTCCTCGCGCCCGTCCGCCGGTGGGTCGAGGACCCCCCGCGGTGGAGGCAGGTCTAAGCCAGACGGCGGCGCCGCACAGGCCCCCCCACGCCCTGGCCCCTCTCCCCAGCAGCGACTCAGTGCGTCGCCCC
>NW_027507978.1:77500-80000 GCF_051348905.1 Ranitomeya variabilis | reverse complement strand
TGTTGTAAAGCACCCCAGGGCAGTGACCTAAATGCGGGTGAAGTTTGCGGTGCACGGGGGGAAAGTTGAATTTTTGGATGAAAATGCGTATTTTCATACTTTGAAAATTTCAGGCGTGTGTCGGACTTCCAGGCGGGGGCAGCCGCCAGAGGCGTACCGGGGACGCTTCCAGGAGCCTGGGGAAGATTTCATGAAAGTGTCCTTGGGACTTAGAAATATTTTGAGAAAATCTCGATTTTGTGAAAAATGTCACATTTCCCCTACTTCCACCACAGGGGGGCGTCAATATGTTGTGAGGTACCCCAGGACAGTGACCTAACTGTGGGTAAAGTTTGCGGGGCACGGGCGGAAAGTCGAATTTTGGATGAAAATGCATTATTTTCATACTTTGAAAATTCCAGGCGTGTGTCAGACTTCCAGGCGGGGGCAGCCGCTGGAGGCGTACCGAGGACGCTTCCAGGAGCCTGGGGAAGATTTTCTGAAAGTGTCCTTGGGACTTAGAAATATTTTGAGAAAATCTCGATTTTGTGAAAAAATGTCACATTTCCCCTACTTCCACCCCAGGGGGGCGTCAATATGTTGTGAGGTACCCCAGGACAGTGACCTAACTGTGGGTAAAGTTTGCGGGGCACGGGCGGAAAGTCGAATTTTGGATGAAAATGCATTATTTTCATACTTTGAAAATTTCAGGCGTGTGTCAGACTTCCAGGCGGGGGCAGCCGCCGGAGGCGTACCGAGGACGCTTCCAGGAGCCTGGGGAAGATTTTCTGAAAGTGTCCTTGGGACTTAGAAAAATTTTGAGAAATTTCCGATTTTGTGAAAAATGTCACATTTCCCCTACTTCCACCCCAGGGGGGCGTCAATATGTTGTAAAGCACCCCAGGGCAGTGACCTAAATGAGGGTGAATTTTGCGGTGCACGGGCGGAAAGTCGAATTTTTGGATGAAAATGCGTATTTTCATACTTTGAAAATTTCAGGCGTGTGTCAGACTTCCAGGCGGGGGCAGCCGCCGGAGGCGTACCGGGGACGCTTCCAGGAGCCTGGGGAAGATTTTCTGAAAGTGTCCTTGGGACTTAGAAATATTTTGAGAAAATCTCGATTTTGTGAAAAAATGTCACATTTCCCCTACTTCCACCCCAGGGGGGCGTCAATATGTTGTAAGGCACCCCAAGGCAGTGACCTAAGTGGGGGTGAAGTTTGCGGTGCACGGGGGGAAAGTTGAATTTTTGGATGAAAATGCGTATTTTCATACTTTGAAAATTTCAGGCGTGTGTCGGACTTCCAGGCGGGGGCAGCCGCCAGAGGTGTACCGGGGACGCTTCCAGGAGCCTGGGGGAGATTTTCTGGAAGAGTCCTTGACACTTAGAAAAATTTTGAGAAAATCTCGATTTTGTGAAAAATGTCACATTTCCCCTACTTCCACCCCAGGGGGGCGTCAATATGTTGTAAGGCACCCCAAGGCAGTGACCTAAGTGGGGGTGAAGTTTGCGGTGCACGGGGGGAAAGTTGAATTTTTGGATGAAAATGCGTATTTTCATACTTTGAAAATTTCAGGCGTGTGTCGGACTTCCAGGCGGGGGCAGCCGCCAGAGGTGTACCGGGGACGCTTCCAGGAGCCTGGGGGAGATTTTCTGGAAGAGTCCTTGACACTTAGAAAAATTTTGAGAAAATCTCGATTTTGTGAAAAATGTCACATTTCCCCTACTTCCACCCCAGGGGGGCGTCAATATGTTGTAAGGCACCCCAAGGCAGTGACCTAAGTGGGGGTGAAGTTTGCGGTGCACGGGGGGAAAGTTGAATTTTTGGATGAAAATGCGTATTTTCATACTTTGAAAATTTCAGGCGTGTGTCGGACTTCCAGGCGGGGGCAGCCGCCAGAGGTGTACCGGGGACGCTTCCAGGAGCCTGGGGGAGATTTTCTGGAAGAGTCCTTGACACTTAGAAAAATTTTGAGAAAATCTCGATTTTGTGAAAAATGTCACATTTCCCCTACTTCCACCCCAGGGGGGCGTCAATATGTTGTAAGGCACCCCAAGGCAGTGACCTAAGTGGGGGTGAAGTTTGCGGTGCACGGGGGGAAAGTTGAATTTTTGGATGAAAATGCGTATTTTCATACTTTGAAAATTTCAGGCGTGTGTCGGACTTCCAGGCGGGGGCAGCCGCCAGAGGTGTACCGGGGACGCTTCCAGGAGCCTGGGGGAGATTTTCTGGAAGAGTCCTTGACACTTAGAAAAATTTTGAGAAATTTCCGATTTTGTGTAAAAATCACCCATTTCCCCTACTTCCACCCTAAAGGGGCGTCAATATGTCGTAAGGCGCCCCTAGACAGTGACCTAAGTGGGGGTGAAGTTTGGGTCTGCTGGGTGGAAAACTGAAAAAAAGCGATTTTGTGACTTTGAGAACAAACAGAGAGCTCAAAACTTTGAAAAACGTCAGACCGCTGTCAGACTTCCAGGCGGGGGAAAGCTCTGAGGTTGTACCGAGGACACTTCCATGGCC
>NW_027507978.1:62500-65000 GCF_051348905.1 Ranitomeya variabilis | reverse complement strand
AAATCTCGATTTTGTGAAAAAATGTCACATTTCCCCTACTTCCACCCCAGGGGGGCGTCAATATGTTGTGAGGTACCCCAGGACAGTGACCTAACTGTGGGTAAAGTTTGCGGGGCACGGGCGGAAAGTCGAATTTTGGATGAAAATGCATTATTTTCATACTTTGAAAATTTCAGGCGTGTGTCAGACTTCCAGGCGGGGGCAGCCGCCGGAGGCGTACCGAGGACGCTTCCAGGAGCCTGGGGAAGATTTTCTGAAAGTGTCCTTGGGACTTAGAAAAATTTTGAGAAATTTCCGATTTTGTGAAAAATGTCACATTTCCCCTACTTCCACCCCAGGGGGGCGTCAATATGTTGTAAAGCACCCCAGGGCAGTGACCTAAATGAGGGTGAATTTTGCGGTGCACGGGCGGAAAGTCGAATTTTTGGATGAAAATGCGTATTTTCATACTTTGAAAATTTCAGGCGTGTGTCAGACTTCCAGGCGGGGGCAGCCGCCGGAGGCGTACCGGGGACGCTTCCAGGAGCCTGGGGAAGATTTTCTGAAAGTGTCCTTGGGACTTAGAAATATTTTGAGAAAATCTCGATTTTGTGAAAAAATGTCACATTTCCCCTACTTCCACCCCAGGGGGGCGTCAATATGTTGTAAGGCACCCCAAGGCAGTGACCTAAGTGGGGGTGAAGTTTGCGGTGCACGGGGGGAAAGTTGAATTTTTGGATGAAAATGCGTATTTTCATACTTTGAAAATTTCAGGCGTGTGTCGGACTTCCAGGCGGGGGCAGCCGCCAGAGGTGTACCGGGGACGCTTCCAGGAGCCTGGGGGAGATTTTCTGGAAGAGTCCTTGACACTTAGAAAAATTTTGAGAAAATCTCGATTTTGTGAAAAATGTCACATTTCCCCTACTTCCACCCCAGGGGGGCGTCAATATGTTGTAAGGCACCCCAAGGCAGTGACCTAAGTGGGGGTGAAGTTTGCGGTGCACGGGGGGAAAGTTGAATTTTTGGATGAAAATGCGTATTTTCATACTTTGAAAATTTCAGGCGTGTGTCGGACTTCCAGGCGGGGGCAGCCGCCAGAGGTGTACCGGGGACGCTTCCAGGAGCCTGGGGGAGATTTTCTGGAAGAGTCCTTGACACTTAGAAAAATTTTGAGAAAATCTCGATTTTGTGAAAAATGTCACATTTCCCCTACTTCCACCCCAGGGGGGCGTCAATATGTTGTAAGGCACCCCAAGGCAGTGACCTAAGTGGGGGTGAAGTTTGCGGTGCACGGGGGGAAAGTTGAATTTTTGGATGAAAATGCGTATTTTCATACTTTGAAAATTTCAGGCGTGTGTCGGACTTCCAGGCGGGGGCAGCCGCCAGAGGTGTACCGGGGACGCTTCCAGGAGCCTGGGGGAGATTTTCTGGAAGAGTCCTTGACACTTAGAAAAATTTTGAGAAAATCTCGATTTTGTGAAAAATGTCACATTTCCCCTACTTCCACCCCAGGGGGGCGTCAATATGTTGTAAGGCACCCCAAGGCAGTGACCTAAGTGGGGGTGAAGTTTGCGGTGCACGGGGGGAAAGTTGAATTTTTGGATGAAAATGCGTATTTTCATACTTTGAAAATTTCAGGCGTGTGTCGGACTTCCAGGCGGGGGCAGCCGCCAGAGGTGTACCGGGGACGCTTCCAGGAGCCTGGGGGAGATTTTCTGGAAGAGTCCTTGACACTTAGAAAAATTTTGAGAAATTTCCGATTTTGTGTAAAAATCACCCATTTCCCCTACTTCCACCCTAAAGGGGCGTCAATATGTCGTAAGGCGCCCCTAGACAGTGACCTAAGTGGGGGTGAAGTTTGGGTCTGCTGGGTGGAAAACTGAAAAAAAGCGATTTTGTGACTTTGAGAACAAACAGAGAGCTCAAAACTTTGAAAAACGTCAGACCGCTGTCAGACTTCCAGGCGGGGGAAAGCTCTGAGGTTGTACCGAGGACACTTCCATGGCCCCCGGATTGATTTTCAAGAAAGAGTCCTTGGGACTTTGAAATTTTCCGGCGAGCTGTTTTTGGCTTCCGGGAGCCGTAGAACTTTGGGAAATCGATTCCGCTCACCGGTTCAGGGTGTTTCGAGCTAGTCCAGGTCCCAGCTACGCCGCCTGGCCTCCAAATTTCGCAAATTCGAAAAAAAAAAAAATAGAACCGGAATGAGGAAATTTCTGGCCGCCGGATCCGCCGCACGGCTCCAGGAGGTCGGACACTTTTTGACTTTGTTCCCTTAAAGTGGGGGTCGGTGTCTCACCATGCAAATACCCAGTTTTGCACACCAGCTGCAGGATATAGGAGAGAGAGGTACCTCTCGGCCCCGACCAAAATCCGTTGTTTTCGTGGTTCCTCGACTCGGGTAGGCGGTTTGGCGAGTACCCCCCTTTTGCATGGAAGTTCGCACTCGCGCCGAGACCAGGCTTCCGCGGCTCCAGGGGGACTTTTGCCGGTTGTCCGTCCCGAGTCCGAGACGCGTTTC